>NC_056736.1:512736852-512799352 GCF_019279795.1 Protopterus annectens
ACATACTATGGGAGTGGTGCAGCGGTCACCCATGTTGGTGAGAACCAAGTCCAGTATGTTATCTCCCTTTGTGGGGGATGAGGCCAGCTGGTCTAGTGTGTTAGAACTGATGAAGTCAAGGAATTGTTGTGTGAGTGCATTAGTGCAGGAATAGTTCACCCAGTCTATGGTGGGGTAGTTGAAATCACCAAGGATCAGGGATGTTAGGGGATACCTTGATGGAGTCAAGTAGGTCCTGGTAGGAGGCAGTTGTGTCCTGAGTCATGGGGGGGTCTATAGCTGGCTATAACTTAGATGGGTGTCTTGCCAACTGTCCGTTGCACCTGGTGTAATTCCAGTGCATCATGCTTGTAAACTAGTCTGAAGTTGTGCCTGTCCTTAATGAAGATAGAGACTCCACCACACTTAGTCTTTCTAACTCATTTTTGGGTCAGAAAGTGTGGAATGAGGTATAGCCTGGAAAGGCAGGGGTGCTCTCTGCAGCCCTGAACCAAGTTTCCATGACTGCACAGACATCGGCATCTTCCAGTGTGAGGAGAACCTCCAGTGAGTGCATTTTCAGGTTAAGGCTCCTAGCATTAAGCAGCAAGATCTTCAATTTGCTTTTTGATAGATCTTTTATGTTGAAAGATTTGTCTTTGGGACATAGCCTAAAAAAGGCAGAATGGGGGAGGCAAGAGCCTTGGACAAGATCCAGAGCCCCATGGGTGACAGTTGGAGGCCATCTCTGACAAAGCATTGAGTCCTGTCAACCATGTCATCCCAGGGAGACACATACTGGATCCCCTTGAAAAGACACTATAAACTAAGCCTATTGTTGAAATCAATCATTTTTTGTTTGTATTGTACTATCATTCTTGGTGAAGGTAGGATGCTGCTTAGGGCTAGGGTCATACCTGCCTGCAACTCATACTCTGAGAGCTCAGTCATGTCTCTCTTGTATGGTCCAGTGAGGTATGTCTCAAGTCATTCACACCAACATGGGCAATGACAGAGTCATACTTGACCTGTTGTGGAGAGACTTAAGTGCACGTGTGATGTGGCGGATTCTAGCACCTGACAAATAGCTGACTATGACCTTCTCCTTGTTGAGCTGGTGAGGGGGACATCAGTGTGTCTCACTACTGAGTCACCAATGAGTAGTATGTTTGGTTTATTGTATGCCTTATGGGCTACATTGGTTTATTGTTATGCCTAATAGGCTGTATTTGTGAGACACTGGTGTGTTGACTACTGTGTGTGATGTAATTGGTGTTGCTTGTGGAATGTTTGTGAGTGGGTTTGGGAGTCTCTGTTGTTTAGGTAAGTTTTTGTTGAGGACCCCTACATAGGTGGGTGTGTGATTCTGTGATGTGGGTGTCGTGGTGTTTGTGCTGGCAATCTCCTCTTTATCACGAGTACTGACTGTGGTGTGAGAGAGCATGGATTCCAGCATACTGATGTAATACTGCAATAACTACATCTCTCTCTCTCTCTCTCTAGAACGTGTAAATCACATACTTTCTTTTCAAGATGTTTTCTAATGCTGTAAAATCCTCCATATATGCCATCAGACCATATTGCCCTTCTCTTTCTCTATTACTAATGCTGTTCTTTACTATCCCTAATCCCTGTGTAGACTATTATGAAGTGTTACCAATGACCAGAAATAAAAATTAAGCAGCCTCCAACAGTCTATGATACAGCACAACAAGGTTTAAAATTTCAAGTTTTGCAGAACTTGACTATGGAGTACAGGCCAAGGCAACCACTGGTAGACACATTGTGCCTACACAAGTAAACAGAACTGCCTTTTAATCTCATTTAAGCAGAAAGTAGTAAAGCCAGTTCAAGATGTTCAGATTTGATTACAGAACAGACAGCTGGTCAGCTGGACATGTGTTAAGCAGCAGATTAAGCAGTCAAAGGACTGATTCTTTGTTGTGGGCAATGGAAAGGAAAGTCATTTAAATTACTTAATTTTCAGGAAGATTTAACAACTAGTAAAATTCAGATGAATAGTTTCATATTTTATTTGATATGTGGCTTGAAATATGGAGTAAATATTCATACAGCAAAGTGACCGACAACTGTGTCCAAGTTTAAAGAGAAATAAACAGATAAGATGCAGTAGGTTAGACTCATAAGCCCAGAAACTGTAACAAAGGTTAACTGTCACATGTCCCCATCACCCCTTCAATATGTCCCCTTCAACTTCACTTTTTCTATTAACCCTTAAAAGCTTGCACTGTGCCTGTGTCATATTACACTGTCTCTCTTCTAGTGCATGGCCAGCTTTCCAAATCTCTCCACACGACCCCTGGAATCCATTCACCACTCTGGTAACTCCGTATTGTTAATTTTTATTAGCTTAACTTTCCTTCCACTGCATAGCATCCAAATCAGCTTTTCTACCAACAGTTCCCTTCAGAGAGCACTGCTTAGATTTGTTGGGGGCATCTGTGAATACTCAACTGTCTTACATCCATATTTCATCATATCTTTCTGGAATTCCCTCACCAGGACTGTGACTGCAAATGGTCATGCATGATCAGTGCAATACACCAGAAAATGAATACAAAAAAATAAAACCATTGTCTTCCCGGTAGACAGGAGTGATGTACACTGCAACCGTTAGACAATCCTGATAAACAATCAAAGAGCACTTCACTCTACATTTGTAAGGACCTAGACTCACAAATTAATTACATATGAGAAGCCTGAGATGCTCCTGATCACTGACCACCAAATCAGAATTCAGGAAACTCCATCAACCAACCACATCAAAATGACCATCCCTGGAACAGAAAGGAAACTAAAAGCATAGAAGTGCATAGCCCTTTCCTAGATCTCTTTATGCAGCTCTTGTTTCTACTATCCCAGCAAGCCATCAAGCACTGATAAAAAAATCTACCATACTTAACTATAAGTGCTTCCGTGAAAAACTGAAAGACTGCCAGCCCAGCTAGATAGAATTTTGTAGATAATTATATGTCATTGTAAATATTAATATAACCTGGGCTGTTTTGCAAATGTAAGAAAACTAAATGTAAGAAAAACTGTGTTATATGTTCTGAACTTCAAAAATGTAACCACACTGCACCCTGTTGGAAAAAAGCTGATAAAGTAAAGCATTTTATGACTGTTTGATCTCAAAGCTTGGAGACAGGATGTCTGGATGAAGGAATTTCTTCTATTGTTTTGAGACCAAAGTTAATTGCAAGGTTTTACATGTATAATGTATTTTGTTGCTGTGGCTTCCTGGCCAGGTGTAATTTTACTAAGACAACTAAGAAATGTAAATTTAGAGTTTCTGGTAGCCTGAGAAGTGTCAAGAATGATGTAATCTAAAATTTGTCATAAGTGATGTATTATCAATTTAAGAGATCTGAGAGAGAAAGAGATAGCATTTTGCATTTGTCTTCAGAAGTGACATCACCAGCAGTTTGCCTTTGCTCTATATGTAAGTAGAATTTAGAACAGTATTGCTCTTAGAGTTAGATAGGAATTTAGTCAGAGTTAGTCTAGCTGTTTTCTATATGTCAGACTATCCAACAATATTGTTTTAAAGCATTTTCATGTGATTTCTGAACACTTGATTAGCACTGTGTTGAACTGAGGAGATTTGTTTTGTGCTTTTATTATTTATTATTAAATATTTTTCAACCTTTCAACTGTGGATGCTTTGTGTAGAGATAATTTAAGTTCTAGAGTACTTGCATGTATTTGGTGATACTGTACAAAGCCACTCCAATAGTCTTGCTGTTCATCAAACTTACTAATTGGATAATAATATTGCACAGTAAAATTGGTCACCCTTTGGGAATAGCCTTATAGTAGCTGATATTAGTGGTTGGTGGCAGTCGGTACTACCCTATAGTCTGGGCAGAAAGGGGGCAAAGCTGGAGAACCTGTGGCAGCCTTCCACAGAAGTGTCTGTGTGTTTGTATCTAAATCAAATCTTAAAGTAGGTGTGTGTCAACCACTTGGACAGGGACACAAAGCACTGGTTGGACAGAGAGGGTACTGAAGGTTTTGGCTTGACCACTAGGCTGAGATCTGTACCCTATAGCTGTGCCATTGGGGAGTCTTATTGGGAATCTGGAAAGAAAGGGAGAAACCAGACCCAGACTGACTGTGATCTTTGTGTGCTTTTAAGGGAAATTGTACTTTACTGTGTGTGTACTTTTTATCCTTCCCAATGTGCATGCACCTCACTGGTGCTAGTGGTGAGGATTGAGGCTCCTTGATTACTGGGCTAGTGCACGGGTGTCACAGCTTCAACACCCTTTTACTGTGCAGCTGCATGAAAATAATGACAAGGCACCCCTCCTCTTCAATGTGTAGGTAGTAACTCACCATATGAGAAAGCAATCACCACTACTAAACTTACATTTACAGTGAATGAACACGGTTAAAAGCGTACACTATACCAAATTAGATGCAGGGTAATGTCTGCAGACCTGAAGCATATCAGACAGCATGAAGGCAACAAACATCTTACCATCTGCCAATACTGAAGAAAAATAAATTATTGGGTGACTGCAGCACAGCACCATAGTTCTCAGTTTAGTTTGTTATTCTTTGACTTGGATGAAAGTTTACCACTACATTTTATAGTATTCTCTTCCACTGACCTTTGTTTAAATTTCTCTCCTAAGTGCCTGCATCTACAACTCATGTTTGCCATTTACACCACCACTTCATTTTAGTGCAAAAACATAATCAAAGAGCTTTATCATATTTCCCGGATAGCAAAAGACAATGTCATTCAAGCAACTATTTCCACTTGCCATCGGATGCTGCCTATACATATATAGATACCCATCAACCAGATTAATTAATAACAGTGATTCATCAAACCATTCATTATCATATAATACAGAACACCAATGTAAATATATGTTTAACTATAATCAGGTTTTTATCAGAAGATTAGCTTTCCATAACATTGACCCTTTGAAGGTCGAGACACTAGGGATGACATCCTGAAATGTTGAATTTATTTATCTATTTATTTATTTATTTACTTAGACATTTGGTAACCAGGAAAGTCCAACTGGGCAGCAGTTTACCCATTTTCAGCAGAGGCCTGCGGAGAAAAGTTCCACACAAATTTTTACTATGAAGACATTTAACACTGAGAAAAAAAAAATCTACAGATTTTTATGATATAAAGTAGATACAGAAATGTACGTCTTAGGTACAGACAGTAATAAAAAAGTTTTTATAGGTACAGTAAGAAAGAAACAAATTACATATGCAAAGATCTGTATAGGTAATAATATACATTATCAGTAAATTGGTAGTAGTAAAAAAGATTTATAGTTTGACACAGAGTTATTCTAATGAGGCAGGAAGTTTTTGCAGAGATCATGGTACAGTCTGGATCAGAGAATTTTTCTCATTCTAATGTGATCTTTGAGTCGGTATATATAAGTAACATAGAGCTTGCCCCCTGAAAACACAGAGGTTTTTATTGTTTGCTGTATTTTCAAAGTTTCAGAACATCAACTATAAAGGATCATAGGAAGTTACTAGGCAAATAGCCCTAGGAGTCTTACAAGCCTAGCCAAGTTCTACCCTATAGGATCATAGGAAAAACATATATTACTACTTCACATCCCAAATATCTGGATATCTCTTGGTTAAAACCTGGAACACCACCACACAAGCAGCCTGCCTTAGTCCTTTGAGCCACATAAGCTGCTTGACAAAACAAAGGTTGCACACATTGTACTAGAAACCAGGGCCATCTGAACACCAGCCCTCTGCTAAACACTTGCTGCAACAGGACTAGTTATAAACTTATATGAAGATAGTTATTTGACTTTTTATGGTATGTATTCCTCAGACAGTACCTCACTTCATTTCACTCAACAAAGTTAGGTGCTTTTTTGATGGAAATGAGGCTCACTGAACACTATGGCTCCTTCCACTGAGCCAGCAAAGTAACCTACTGATGATACAAAACTTAAAACCCATCACAGAATCATAACATACACTTGAATATTCTTTCACGTCTTAGTAAACAAATCTGATGTGGTCACTGCAAACCCAATGATTTGTGAGCTTTTTTTTTTAATAGCCTCGACCTTTTAAGAGTCAGCGTTCTCTAATGGCGATCTTCTGAGGTAGATCCTTACAATCATACCTAAACACTATACACTATACTCCAACAAGCACATCATGCTTTCTATCTATGAAATAGATCACAAATATTGTTCTTCTTCTTCTTCTTTCAGCTTTTCCCGGTTAGGGATCACCACAGCGGAACTCCGGCGGAACTCCAGTCTGCTAATAATTGACAGTAGATTTTTTTTTATGGGTGCCAAGGTGCCAGCTTGATGCCCAACCTTCAACGAAGGCACGCCCATTCTACACGTCTTTCGAATGTCACTCAACTGCGGGGAGGACATGCAGACTCCACACAGAAGGTGCTCCAGCCGAGAATCGAATGGGAGAACCTCTTGCTGTGAGGCAACAATGCTACCGCTGCACCATAAACATATGATTTATATCTGTGATCCATACCTAAATACTATACTCCAATAAGCACATCATACAATCTTTTATCTTTAAGTGGGGAGAGGGTCTGCCCCCACATCCTCTAACTTATATACACTAACTCCACAGTCATACAGCAATGACAAAAATAAAAAAATTATACATATGCTACAGTCAGCAATACAAGTTAACTAGAGTATAAAAACAGACAGCCTCAGCATTCAACAAAACATACAGAGCACTCTGAACTAAACAAAAGAAGTTCTTAACAAAATGAACTGTGGCCATATGTAACATGTGTGTGTGTGTGTGTGCGTGCGTGCGTGTGTGTGTGTGTGTGTGTGTGTGTGTGTGTGTGCGTGCGTGCGTGTGTGTGTGTGTGTGTTTGTGACTCTATATATCTGTCTGTGTAGATAGAGATAGATGCACACACACACATACACACAGACACACACACACCGACAAATAGGTCTGAAACATAAAACATCAAACAGTAAAACAAACAAAAAAAAAATTTATGGAAGGAGGCAAGCACACCAACTTTCAGACTGCACTGCAATGAGAAATGGGCAAACTTCCACAAATAATACAAATTGGTAAAAAAGCCAGTTGGATATTATGAACATTTGACAAAACAACGTTTAATATTCATAGGCTACAGTCCACCAGTGCCTTCTAGCCCTGCAACCCAACCCAGTTTTGTCCTTGAGTACATTAGACACTTATATGGTGGGGGTATGTTAGCAATGAGATAGATAAGGGTTGTGTGGGGGGTACATTAGTTTGGGATTAGTTAACTTATTGTCCACCTCTGCCCATCAGATATGGGGGCCACACCACAGCGGTGAATTCACGATTTCCCATCCAACTATCAAGGTTTTTGTTTGAAAAAGGTCAGCGATTAATTTTGCTTCACATGTATGGGGAGCCTGTTGCATAATGCAGGGATCTTCTGAGGCACATATTGGTCTCTCCAGCATGTTTTATTTTTGTCACAGGCAAAGTTAAGGTCCTTGGTGCTGTTTGTTTTGCAGATTTGCAAAAGGTTTATCAGAGTTGGGTCTGAGGGTGCCATATATGTTAGGCAAAGATCACCTGCCAGTAACCTGTAGGAGACTGAGTAAAGAGACAGGGCATTTAAGCTATCGGTGTAGGACAGGTATTCATCCCCTCGGTTTTCCTAGTAAGAAACCTTTGAGGGCGTTCAACTGTTGCAGGTGCCTAGTTAGGTACTTGCCAAAGGGGGCATTATATTTGATGATGGTTGTGATAAGGGCTGAGTAGAGTGGTACTATGACTTCCTTGGACCTAAGTGTCATACAATTGCTTATGAGTTGGGCAATATAGAATGGTTTCTTACTATCTTGGCTACATGTTGGTCAAAGGCCAAATTAGTATCAGCATATGTTCCCAAATGCCTAACTACCAGGTCATCTCTTAGGGGTGTTTTATCAATAGAGTACTTACCTTGGATGGACAGCTTCTGAAAGGGCACTTTAATACATTTCTTTGCATTGAATTTTGATCTGTGGCTCTGGCACCAATCATTATTTGTGTCAGACCCTCCAGTAGGATGTTTTTGTCATGGGAGAATCTATGATAGCTCCTAATTTACAGTCATCTGCAAATTTGGTGAGCTAGAGGCTTTTGACATTAGCCATGACTTATGAGAAATAGATGCTAAACAAAAGCAGGCCCAACACAGAGTCCTGGGGTAGTCCACTGGTGACCGGTCTCATGGTGGAGGTGGGCTCACTGATCCTGACTTCTGGGTCCTTTCTGTGAGCCAGCTGGCAATCTAGTGAGTTATGTAATGATTTATGCCTAGCTCAGAGAACTTTTCAACAATGCCTGAGTGGGTTATTTTATCAAATACCTTGACCAGGTCAAGATATGCAGTATGCACTGCTTTACCCTCATCCATTAACTTAGTGACCCTCTCAAAGAAGTCTACCAGGTTAAGAAGGCATGACCTTCCCTTAAAAAAGCCAAATTAGGATGGCTCCAGTATTTGTAGGTTGTCAATGTCCTTGTTTATTATTTCTGTGATAATTCATTCCATGGGTTTGCATATTAGGCTCATTAGACTGATAGGAATGTAGTTCCCTTGGTAGATTGATGGTCTACCCTTGTGCAGGAGAATGACTGTTGTGGTCCTCCATGCACTTGGAATGTAGCCAGTTTCAAGGCTGTAGTTGAATAGTGCCTCAAGTGGTCCTGATAGGTCACATTTTAGACTGGTTAGCAGACAACCAGAATGTTGTCGGGACCCATAGAGGCAGTGCTCTTGGATTTAGCAAATGCTACCATCATCTGCTTCCTTGTGATATTTGAGGGGATTTCACCCAAATGAACTGGGGCATTATGGTTAAGGTCATTGTCTCCCCTGCACAAGGTACAATTTTTGATCCTGACCTCCGGCCAATGCCTGTTTGGAGTTTGCATGTTTTTCCTGTGACTCTGTGGGCTCCTCCTACCTCCAAGAAATATGCTGTTTGCATTTCAAAATCAACAATGAGTGGAGCTGTAGACAGACCATATATGGCGCCCTATAGGAGGAAGAGCTGTGTGGACCAACCACCTTGGGCATCTACTGTGGTGTGAAGTATCCTCAAGATAGGAGAAAACAGATCACAGACTGCATGTCATGGCAGAGCAAGCTACCCAGTGGTGTAAAATATGTCTCTAAGTGATTCGGTGATGCTGACTAATGTGGCCAGATGGGCATGGGTAGTTACCAGTGATAATTTGGTTGAGGACCCGGCCTACTCTGACCTATGCCAGGGACCCAACATAACAGTTGGAGGAGTGCATGTGCCACTATTTGTCAGTGTGCCCCCCCCCCCATAAAGCTCAGCAGCCTAGATCAATAAGCTGCTGGCTGGCCAGTGTCCAGTTGTCCAGCCTGGGTTACCTGGGATAACTTTGTTGAGTGAAAGCTGGACATAAAACCAATCAACCTGCCAAATATGAACTAGGAATTGCTACACTCATTTCAGGTTTTCTGTCAGGATGGAGCTTGGAAGTGGATGACATTGTACATAAGAGGTTGGACATCGTATATATCCAAGGGAAAAGATGGAAGGGCAGTGCAGCAAAGCCACTTCACTTGGGATCCAGAATCTACTACTCAGGAGGAGGACAGGCTAGAAATGGTGTTGGAATTGTGGTAATAGAGAAGTTTCAGAAGGCAGTGAGAGATGTCATCAGAATTAGTGACAGACTCACAGAAATCAGACTCCAGTGTAATGATAGAGCAACATTAATAGTCTCAGCGTATGCTCCACAGCGGAGTTGTAATAGTGAGGAAATGATTGCATTCAGACAGCAGTTGCAGAACCTACTGGATAAAGTGGGACAACATGAATTGGTGTTGATAATGGGTGACTTAAATGCACATACTGGGGCAGACAGAACAGGATATGAGGACAGCCTGGGTCCGCATGGGTGGGGTAATAGGGACTTCGAAGGAGAGGCCATTCTAGACTTCTGTCTGGTAAATGATAGCAGGCAACACATGGTTCAGTAAGACAGACAGGCAGAAGATCACATATAAAAGTGATCAACATGCAACTCAGGTAGACTTCCTCCTAATAAAGAAATGGTGTTGGGGTAGAATCAGCAATTGCAAAGTCATTCCCAGTGAAAAGGTCAGCCCACAGCATAAACTACTAGTTGTGAAAATCAGTTGCAAGCAGTGGTCAGAGAAGGATCTAAGGTCAAAAGAGACCAGACTGAAAACCTGGAAGCTGACTGGAGAGAAAGTACAACAGTTCAAGGAATTACTCAGAGCTCTAGCACCCCAAGGAGAGGAGGAAATAGGTTGAGTTGAAGAAGAATAGCATTGCCTCAAAATAGTATACATGAGGACTGCAGAACATATATGTGACTGAGCCAAGTATAGAAATAAGGTACATAAGGAAAGTTGGTGGCGGAATGCAGAAGTCCAGGAAGTCATCAAATGACAAAAGGAGTGCAGGAAAAAAGTGGGAGATAAAAAAGACAGACCAAGCTCAGATGGAGCACTGGCTGGCTAACAAAAAAGCTAAGAAAGGAGCTGCAATAGCAAACAATAGGGCATCAGAGGCACTCTACCAGCTTCTGGAAAGGGAGTCCATAGGTGGCACAAAAAAAGCTATATCAGGTTGCAAGGCAAAGAGAGAAAGATAAAGAAGATAGTCAGACACCCAACATAAGGGATGCCAGCAACAACCTGCTTACCAGTCCACAGGACATCAGTGGCAGATGGAAAGTGTACTTCCAGCAGCTTCTAAATGAAGAAAAATCCTACAGAAGCTGTACTGCCTCAGTTACAGCCTATGATGTAAGAGAAGAGGAGCCCACCCTAGAAGAAATAAGAACAGCACTAAGGAAAATGAAGTCAGGGAAAGCAGTAGGCTCAGATGAGGTCACAACAGATATGATAAAAGTGCTGGGTGAGATAGGGGAAAATGTCTCTTGGGGGTACTCATAGCAGTTTGGAGAGAAAGGCGTATCCCAGATGACTGCAGAATAAGCATACTCATGCCAGAGCACAAGAATAAAGGGACATCCACAACTGTGGGAAATACAGAGGTATCAAACTCCTATCATATTGCATGAAAGTTCTAGAGAGGGTGACTGATAAATGGATACATAGAGTAGTAGAAAGTAAGATCGGAGATGGGCAGTTCAGATTCAGATCAGGATGCAACATAACTGACCTGATGCTTGCAGTGAGACAGATAGTCAAGAAGAAGCTAGAGATGAGGGAAGAGTCCAACTGGGCACTCCTAGACTTGAAGAAAGCGTAAGACAAGGTCCCAAGAAAGTTGATCTTGGTATTACTGCAATGGCTCAAAGTCCCAGACACATTGGTAGAATTAGTTCAGGCTATGTACAAGGACCAATGACTCAAGTACAAACAGTGTTTGGTCTCACAGAGGGGTTCACAGTGGGAGTGGGTGTACATCAGGGTTCACCTATGAGCCCACTTCTTTTCATACTGATGATGGACTACATTAGCAAACAGTTCAGAGGGGACTGATCTACAAAGTTTCTGTATGCAGATGATGTGGCATTACAAGTGGACACTGAGCAAGAACTTCAGCAAAAGATAGGGGAATGGAATGCAAACCTGAAGGCACATGGGATGAAACTAAGGACAGATAAGGCAGTGGTAATGGCAGCAGACTGGAAACATCAGAAGAAGCTGAGAATTGAAACAGAAGGGAAGATAGTGTAACAGGTTAATAGCTTCAAGTTTCTGTGAGGGGTGGTTGAGGAGAGGGAAGTATGAATGAAGAGGTCAAAGCTAGAATCTGAGGGGCTGCAGCCAACTGGTATAGAGTGTCAGGTGTGTGTATGACAGCAGAATGTCAAAGAAACTGAAAAGTAAAATGTACAAAACAGTGGTGTGACCAGTACTACTGGACAGTAAAGGCAAAGCAGATGAGGAAGCTTGAGGTGATAGAAATTAAGTGCTTGAGATGGGTGGTAGGATGCACACTGTGGGACAGACAAAGAAATGAGCACATAAGAGCAGAAACCAAAGTCGCTCCAATTACAGAAAAGATCAAAGAGAACAAATTACGGTGGTTTGGGCACATGTGCAGAAAAGCAGACAACAGTCTGGTGAAGAAGATTTGGGACTGAGAGGAAGAAGGAAAGAGTAAACAAGGGTGCCCTGCAAAAAGGTGGATGGATCGTGTGAGAGAAGATCTGAGACAGTCAGGCATGAGTGTAGAAGAAGGCAGGAGTGTAGCACTGCATCGAGTGAGATGGTGACAGTTAACATGAGACCCCAACCTTATGTAGAAAATGGAAAAAAAAGGGGTGATGATGATGAATCTGGAAGGAGTAGGGGTGAAGTTTAAGCTGAGTTTATCAGCCAGTAGATTTTCTGTCCTCCTTTTCAATGAATGTGGTATCATTCACCACCAGTTCAGCACATTGCTGTGTGTTATCTTTAAGATTCTGATCACAGGTGAAGAAGGTAGCTAAAGTTACCCATGAATAGGGTGTTTAGTTGAATGGTGAGTAACTCTAGTAGGTTTAGATAAGAGTGTTGAGACTCTAGGAGTATAAATGGTTACCTGTAGCTAACCATGATATGGTGAGGGACCTTTTGATTGGTGAATTGCACATAGATGAACTCCACAGTATCATGCTGTTTAACCAAACTAGAGGTATGTTTGTTGCTAATGTAGACTGAGACGCCTCCACTTTTGGCCCCAATCTTTGCTGTTGTTGGTATAAATGTGTGGAAAGCAGTGCAACCTTGCACTGCCGGAGTACTTTCTAAAACTTTAAACCAACTCTTGGTCATGGCTCAGATGTCAACATTTTATACATGGCTTGAAGATTGTGGATTTTTTGTTTAGGCTCTTAGCACTGAGCAGTAACACCTTAAGGTTGCTTGGAGACTTTTTCACTATGTTGGTAGTTTTGTCTTTTTGGCATTGCGTATAAAAGGCTCTGAGGGGGTGGATAACATTTTAGCCAATATCCAAAAGCCTAGGGTAGGATTGATGCAGTCCATCCTTGGAAAAGCAGCATGGTCTGTTGACCATGTCCTCCCATGATGACAGATATTCCATCCCCATGGAGCAACACCAGAAACTAAGCCAATTATTAAAACTAGAAGTTATGTACTCACCATAACGTTCGATGTATGTGGTCCATCTCGCCTCACATTCTTACTCACGACTCTGACTCGGCCAACCTAATTTTTCTAGCACGAAGTCTCTAATTGGCTGGGCTAACCTGGTATCCCATGTTACACTGCTCCATAGCCCAAGATCTAGTTTGCAGCAATCCACAGTCACACCCCATGCACAACCACAGTCCAGGAAGGTAGAACACTATCCAGGGTAGAAAGAAAAACAACCAACATTGAAGGGTACTCAAGACCAAATGTCGCCTCCAAATCCTCTAGGAGGGGGGGGGGGGGTGGGAGGGTTCGTAAGAATGTGAGGCGAGATGGACCACATACATCGAACATTATGGTGAGTACATAACTTCTAGATGTAATGTGGTCCAATCTCACCTACATTCTTACTCACGGGACAGCATCCCCAGCACCTCTATCCTGGGAGGCTCAAAGGAAGATGCTCCTGAGAACTGTGGAACCAAATGAAGCCCGGCCCCTAGAAGCCACATCCAATTTGTAATGAGTAATAAAGGTGTGAGGAGAAACCCACGTGGCCGCAGCACAAATATCATCCAAAGATAGCCTGGAATGGTAAGCTACTGAAGCAGAAACTGCTCTGGTAGAGTGAGCCTTGACGGGGAACGGTAAATTTCTGCTTGCTGATGCATAGATATAGGAAATGCAATCAGATATCCATCTGGAAATTGTAATCTTAGAAATTGGGGAACCTGTTTTATTTTCTGAAAAGGACACAAACAGATGGTCAGATTTCCGGAGTTGTTCTGTCCTGTATAAGTAGAATCGTAGCTGCCTGTGCACGTCCAACTGATGAAATCTGAACTCTGCCCTGTTGGAAAATTGAGGGAAGAAAACTGGCAGCTCAATAGACTGATTGAGATTAACAGTAGATGTAACTTTAGGAAGAAAGGATGGATTAGGTCTCAAGGAAACCCTGTCCTTATGAAAGATTAAATACGGGGCTTTGATGGACAGAGCTTGAATCTCTGACACCCGTCTGGCTGATGTGATGGCTATTAAGAAGGCAGTCTTCCAAGACAGAAATTTTAATTCAGAGGTAGCAGCTGGCTTGAAAGGTGGAGAAGTCAGGGCTTGCAAGACAAGGTTTAAATCCCATGGCATGATGGGTTCTGACACAGGAGGCCGCAGTAACAAGGTGCCCCTCAAAAAGGCCTTACAGAGTTTATGAGCCATAAGAGAAGGTTCATAAGAAGTATGAAAATTGGAAATAGCGGCCAGTTGGACCTTAATGGTCGCAGGAGCAGAACCCTGTTGAAACAGCATGGATAAAAAATCCAAAACAGCAGGAATAGGGGCTGTGTAAGGGTCCAGTCCCTGGGCATGAGCCCAAATAGAAAATCCTTTCCACTTGCTGGAATAAATTTTCCTGGTGGAAGATTTATGAGAAGAGGATAAAATGTGTACCACCTCAGGTGAAAAACGATGAAGTCTGACTAAGGATGGAAGTGGAGTAGCCAGGCTGTCAACCTGAGGGTCCACAGGGAGGGATGGGACTGTCCCGGCATGTGTGTCAGTAGGTCTGGTGCTGGGAAGAGAATCCAAGGACTGTCCACTGCGTACTGATGAAGAAAGGAGAACCAGACTTGGCGAGGCCAGTGTGGGGCAATTAGAATCATCTTGCTTCCCAAGGATATGGCTTTCTGAATCACTCTTGGTAACAGAGGAAATGGAGGGAAAGCATAGAGCAGACCGGGAGGCCAATCATGGACTAGAGCATCCCTGGATGACTCCCCCTGTGGGGGCATCAGTGTGAAGTAGTTGCTGCACTTGGCATTGAGGGAATTGGCAAAAAGGTCTCAGCAAGGCTGACCCCACCTGCTGAAAATCTGTTCCGCAACACGGCGTTTCAAGGACCACTCGTAAGGCATCAGAATAGCTCTGCTCAGTCTGTCTGCTATCATATTGGCCTTCCCCAGAATGTGCGTTGCCACTAAGAACCGTTGTGAAGACACTGCCCATTGCCACACTCGCATGACCTCTCTGCACAGGGGATAAAATCTGGTTCCCCCTTGCTTGTTCAGGTACCACACAACGGACATGTTGTCTGAGTGAATTGCAATCATTCCCAGAGGGAGAGAGCTCTGAAATGCTCGCAATGCCAGTAACACTGCTCTCATCTCTAAGACATTGATGTGCAGATGTACCTCGTGATCTTGCCACGTGCCTTGGACCGTCCTGCTAAGATAATGCCCCCCCACCCTATCTGGGAGGCGTCCGTGGTCACCGTGGCAACAGGTGACATAGGAACAAATGGTTTCCCTTCGTCCAGGTTGGTGGAGCGCAGCCACCAATGGAGGTCCTGTTTGCACCGATCAGTGAGAAGGATCAAGTGGGACAGGGGGAATTCCTGAAAGGACCATTGGGCAAAGAGCAGCCACTGCAGAAGCCTCATGTGTAGTCTGGCTAGAGGCACTAACATAATGGTGGCTGCCATGGATCCTAGGAGCTGTAGAACCCATCTGGCCTGAACTTTCCTGAGGGGTAACAATGCGCGAACCTGACTCTGTAACAATCCTATCCTTTCTTGGGGCAGGAACGCCTGCATTAGAATGGTGTCTAGCTCTGCGCCTATAAATGTGACATGCTGTGAGGGCAGCAAGGCAGACTTTCCCCAGTTCAAGGTAATTCCTAGCTGATGACAAAGGGAAATGGTCGTTTCCCTGGCCTGAATGAGAAGATGTCTGGTGGGAGTGGTGAGGAGCCAGTCGTCCAGGTATGGAAACACTTGGAATCCTTGACATCTCAGGTGAGCTGTCATCACTTTAAAACACTTGGTGAACACCCTGAGGGCTGTGGTGGGACCAAAGGGCAGGGCACAAAACTGGAAATGACTGGCTCCCAGCCAGAAGCGTAAGTGACTCCTGGATGCCCTGTCCATTTTGATATGGTAGTAAGCATCCTTGAGATCGATGGAGCACATCCATACATCTTTTCCCAGTAGCGGAAAAATAGACTGTACGGTGACCATTCGGAACTTGGACTTTAGAACGTAGTGATTCAATCAGCTGAGATCCAGGATGGGTCTCAGGTCCCCTGTTTTTTCCGGCACCAAAAAGAGTCTTGAGTAAGTCCCTAATTTGATCTGGTCTGAGGGGACAGGCTGGATGACTCCTTTTTCTAGCAACTCTGAAATTTCCAGTGTTGCGTGATCCCTTTGACTGGGTGGAACGTCCGGGATTCTCTTGATTGGAGGGGGGTCTGATAGCAAGGGAATGGAATAACCTCTGGTAACTATTTGAAGCACCCATCGATCCTGAGTGATACTTGCCCAGGCTTCCGGGTGCAACAAAATGCGGCCACTGACTGGCTCCGGAATAGCACAGTTGGGCAACACATCAGGAACGATGATAGGAAGACCCGCGGAAGGAATCACGGTCTCCCGAATTGCAGGGGCCTCCGCTGCCCCTGGGGTGGCGTCTTCCAGAATAGCCTCCCCCTCCTCTGCCTCTGGAGGGGGACTCACCTTGAGCGGCGGGGAAAGACTTCTGTGACTTTTTGAACCACATCTTCCCTCCTCTCTGAGCTTTGGGGTAAGGCCTAGAAGGGAGGGAAAAATGGACCCCTACGGCAGACAGGGTCTTTCCCTCTTGCTCGCATCTGGTGAGGGTTTCTTTCACTTTGGTCCCAAAGAGTGAGGACCCATCAAAGGGGGGCATCAGTGAAGGAAGACTTGAAGGCCTCCACGAAATGACACAGGTGCATCCAGGCTTGCCTCCTGAGGGCTACACCTGAACCAGCTGCCCTACTCGCCCCTTCGGCTGCATAAGATATGAGCCTCAAGGACGAGTTGGCAATCGAGCCAAGGGTAGACAACTGGGCGTTGACGCCTCAGGTACGTTATCCATTAGACTATCTCCCAACTCTTTAAGGAGATCTCTCTGGAGCCGAGTAAAATGACTAAGATAATTCAGCGACCACAGGGTGAAGGTTGCTGAAGAGAGGGTACGCTTCCCATACCGATCCATACTCCTGGACTCCTTGTTAGGAGGATGGACTGAGGAAGAAGACTCGGCTACTTCCTGCTGAATGGCAGCCGCCACCACCATGGCATCCACAGAAACCCCTTTGGACAGGAACTCTTTTCCAGGGGGAGCTGAAAGAAATTTGTTACGGCATCTGGGTACCAGTTCCACCGAGTCAGGATTCTCCCACACCCTTCGACATATTAAATCCAAAAGCTCGTCGAAGGGTGGAGACACCCAGGAGGTGGAGGGTTGAGCTCCAAAGGCCTTGAAGAATACCTACTCCTCCTCAGAGGGGGTCTTGGATGGCCAGCCGCCTCTCTGTCTCAAAATCTCCAGGATGTCGGAGAAAGAGACGTCATCAGAGGATGACTTGGGGGACCCCTCTGATTCCTCGAGGTTAGTATCAGAAGTGAGAGACTTGTCCTGGGAGTCTATGTGCTTCCTCTTGCACAACTTCTTTCTTGGGGGCTCCTCAGACATGGACTCCGAGGGGCCCTCAGAAAGTAGGGCACCGCTCATGGGGATATCCCCAGACCTTTGGGCTCCACTGTCTACTGATAGGGGGACACCAGAGGCTCTAGCCGGTGTGGATGGGGATGGAATGCCCGATCCGGGTGATGTAACTGAAGATCTGGCCAGTGCGCTCCTCATGGCCTCGAAGGTGGGTCCCCCCCGAATCCGAGGACTGACCGGCCTCCGAGGCCATGATCGGAACCAGAGCTCCCCAAGCTGATCCACCGAGAGGAAGGCTCGGAATCGACAGAAGTCCTGAAGTATCCCCCTTGGGCCCGAAAGAGGAAACCTGAGTTCCGAAACCAGAGGATGGAGCCGACATGGTTGGAGCCGACGTCGGCACCGATAAACCCTTGGGGGGTATCGGGGCCGGCAGAATAACATCACTCAGAGCAGAGCACTCCAGCTCCGAAGACAAGGTGCTCGGAGGAGGAACTATTGGTACAAGCATTGGGACTGGCTCCAGAGCCGAAAATAATTTTGCCAACACACGCGATTGTAGGAGCCTCTGAACCACCCTATCAACATCCAAATCAGAAAGTCTGGAGGATTTGGAGGAAAGAGAAGGTGACTGTGATCTCCTGTCTGGAGATCTATGCCTGACACTGGGAGACCGGCTCCGAATGGGTTCTAACAAAATTGGAGCCAAGGCTGATTCCAGCTCAACAGATACCTCCTGCAGCCCTGAGGACAGAGAAGCCGAGGAGGTAGAGTCCAATTTGGCAGACTTCTCTGGTAGCTCCGAAGAAACAGACGGAGCTGGAGATCTCTTCTTGGCCTTAGAAGCCTTGGACTTAGCTAGAGAACCAGAGGAAGAGTCCAAGGACTCCTCAAAGGAAGGTTTTAAAAGACCCTTCAATATAAGTTAAATGGGCCTAGCCCGCCGGAATAGTAGGGATACCAAAAAAAACACACTCACACAACAAAGTCACGATAACTAACAAGCAAAAATAGCTATTAAAATAGCTTTTATGAGGAAAACCACAATTTTCTGAGAGAAAAAAGAAGTTTTAAAGGTACTTAACCACAGCCAAGCGAGACCACGTCCTAGCTACACGAGCGGCAAACGAGATCTGGGGCTATGGAGCAGTGCAACATGGGAGACCAGGTTAGCCCAGCCAATTAGAGACTTTGTGCTAGAAAAATTAGGTTGGCCGAGTCGGAGCCGATGTGTGTGTGTGTGTGTGTGTGTATGTGTGTGTGTGTGTGTGTGTGTGTGTGTGTGTGTGTGTGTGTGTGTGTGTGTGTGTGTGTGTGTGTGTGTGTGTGTGTGTGTGTGTGTGTGATTACTGTGGATCAAGGCCCCAGATAGGTAACAAACCATTATCTACTTCTTGCCTAACCTGGTGAGTGAGGCATCCTTGTTTCATACAATGGAGTCCCCAGTGGCAAATGGCAAAGGATATAAGATAAAGTATATGGTTTCCTTACAGGCTTTGCTGTTGGTGGACCATTGGGTGTAGGCTTATGTAAGATGTTTGTCATTTCTTTTGGTATGTGTTTTAGTGATTGCTGAAGAGCAGAGTGGCCATTAGGCAGCTTTCGAGGATTTTGAGATTTATGACGGTTTCTTTTAAGAGACTCAGTATAAGACAACGTATGTGTGTGTGGTGAGCGGTCATGTGTGAGGGATGTAACATAAGTATTCTTGACACCATCATTTGCATGCAATATTTTTGGCTCCAAGGAAGGTTTATATTTACATCTCTCACGTACTGTGTTATTTTATTTAATGATGAACTGGTTCTCTAAGAACATGAGACAACTGCTACATTTGCCTCAGGATGCCCACATCTATCAAGCTGGCCACAGGGACATTAAGAAATTGCATATCCATGTTATCCAGTTCTGTAATAGGGTAACCTGTTTAGAATTAAGGATTGGGTCTTAAGAGGGGTCTCCTAGGGTAGTTTCTGGGGTTAACAGCAAGATGAAATGAAATAATTATATAATTTTATCGATGTGTCATTTCAAAACAAGAAGTATACACACATCAGATTTAAGGCTAAACATCTTAGGTTTGTGCTCAGAAATTATAACAAATAGGTTAAAACATTTTAAAGTAGATAGGAGGAGTAGAAATGTAGAGAACTGTTCAGTGTAAGAAATTAAATTATTCCTACACGCATTTTCATAACAGTGAGTATGTAATATACAGATTGCCTGTTAATACAACTAATTCTGCTAATCCTGCAGTTTGATACATCATGCTCCATTTCCCCTGGTACAATGACAGAATCATTTAAACTTCTTTCAATCAATTTTAACAGCAGCAAGAAGTAAAACCAATACTGACAGAGAAGATGGACTGAAATGATAAAGACAGAAAATGCTTGCTGTGCTAGGATGGCTACAAATGCAATTTGAGTTAAAAAAAGCTGGATTTCAATAACTTTTAATAACAGATTCAAATTTTTGTTCCCAAGCACGCTGAGACAAATAATGGGGGATGGTGTCGAAGGCCTTGGCGAGGTCCAGATAGGCTGTGTGGACCACCTTACCCTCATCCACGGCTCTGGAGACTGATTCGAAGAAGTCAATCAGGTTCAGGAGACAAGATCGGCCCTTCATGAACCCAAACTGGGTGGGGCCTAGTGTTTGAAGGTTGCCAATGTCTTTGTTTATAAGTTCCATGATAATACATTCCATGGCCTTGCAGATCAGGCTTGTCAAATTGATGGGGTGGTAGTTCCCAGGATCCAAGGTGGATCCCCCCTTCTGGAGTGGGATAACTGTAGCTGTGCGCCACTCAGTGGGCAAGACGCCTGAGGTGAGGGTATGATTAAACATGACATTTAGGTGAGGTGCCATTTCATTTTGTAGTTCATGTAGTACACAGCCAGGGATGTCATCTGGTCCCATGGATGCTGTATTCTTAGCTTTGGAGAGAGTGTTTTTTACCTTTGTGGCCATTATTACCAGAATTTGGCAATTTTCCAGTATTGAGATGGGCCATTTAGGGGGTGAGAGGGGGGTGAAGTTGGCACTGAATCGATCTGCCAGGATATTGGCAATATCCTTGGGATCAGTATATTTAATGCCATTCTGTTGTAACTCGGAGCAGATCTGAGCATTGCCATTTAGATTCTTGACATAGTTATAGAATGCCTTGTGGTTGTCTTTGGCTGAGCTACCAACCAGAGCAGGAAGGACCGCAGTTTCATGTCTTATTTGAAGGACAACACAATCAGGAGTGCAGCACCCTGTCACTTATATTGTACTACATTGTCAGCAATCCATCTACCAGGTGTGGGAATAAAACACACAACCTTCTGCATTAATTACAAAGGTGCTGTCTGTTGCACCATCGATACTAATAACTATCCTGAGTTCTGTGAAGTATTTGTGCTATTTTATGTAGCTTATTATTAGTTGCTGACCATGCTAAAAAAGAAACTGCATGCTTTGAGATGCAGCCTGAAAAAAAAAATACAGAAAAAACGCAGAACCACAGATGTTAAGAATACCCATTGTTTATTGAATCAGTCTGTAAGAATAGCATCATACAGCACTGCATAACAACTATAAAGTTAAGTTATCAAGGTAATGACATTGTATTAGTTAAGGCAATCATAGGATTAAGACATTGATTATATAAAGTGCATGCGTAGTGCAAATAAAAGAGTCACAATAAACGTACGCAGCCATCAAAATGTAAAGAGGAATAGCCAGAGAAACCCACATAAATAATATAAGGATCATCAGTGTTCCTACTCAAAGATAATATCAGAAAGCAGAGTTAGAAATACATTATTATATCTGACTACAAAACATATAAATGCAGTGAATGTTAGACTGGACAGTTGTGGATAGTTAGAAACAAGCAACAGTGAGGAACCATCTGCAATGTAGGTCATAGAATATTGTTCTACTCCATTACAAGATCGCATTTCACCAGCCTGATACAAAGAACATGAAAGATTTTCAGGTCAACTAAATGATAACTTCAGGGCTATCCAGCAATTTAAGGTCAAAGATCAATAACACTGATTTTCCATTATACCAGTAAATCCCAAATTTGGACAGTCTGGATAATTGAAAAACATGACATCATCATGGGATATGGCATTTTGAGGCAGAACACTCATTTATCACACCCTGTATTTTTTTTTACTTACAATACTGTCTGATTACTTATTGAGTGCTCTGTACCTAGAAATCTTTCCAGAAAGTTATAATGAAATTGAAGTAAAAAGTGGAAATAAAACTTACAAACTTAAAAGTCACAGGTGCAATTTCAGGATTTAATCTCAAAACTGAAATATTACTTTTCTGACAGCTTTTAATCGGTGTCCCTGGCAAAGATTGTTCCTTTGTTGTATCATTAAGCAAGTAACTGAAACTGTTAGACTGAAGAAAATGGCATCGGATGCTTCTGATATACCCCTGGCACACTGACGTCAGGGAAGAAGCGACAGCAACCAACACCGGACCAAGACTTTGGACTTCGGGCCGACTGCGGGACCGCCTGACGGCAGGATAACCCTAATGTGATGACTGCAGCAGGGTAACACGATGAACATCTGTATGGTTACAATGTTTCAAGCTGGTAATCATATTCAAATATTCCAGAGAGAATTAGTGTGTGGTCATCTGAGTTTTTTATACAGATCATAGCAGTGTAGAAATTTACATTTAGTCTTCTGAAATTGCATACCTTGCAGCACACATTGTCTTAACTCCTTAAACACGTCAGGACTGTGCTATGTTACTTATAAGGGAATAAATATACCTTTGGTTATGAATAGGCATCATACCTCTTAAGTGTACCTCATTACGAGGAACGTACCTCATTTGGGGTCTTAAAAAGTTCATGTTCCTCAAAGTTTCTCAAAGTTCCACATTGAAAGAGTCTGTCACACATTCAGTGTTAGGAATTTTTTTAAGTGAAATCCATGGTAGATAGAAATTAATCATATTAATTCATTAAAAGAACTTCTTTATAAGTAAAACCAGCATATGTTAACCATCCTATGACCTTCCTAGTTGAAGTTGTTAGTAAGCCATTAGTATGTGTTCCACATTTTGCCCATTTGTTCCACATTATGAGGGCTAGTGTTCCTCATTTTGGAGATGGAAGGTTGAGAGCTATGACAGGCATGCTGTCTTAAATTGGGTTATATTTGTCTGTATTTGTAGTCCAGTATCAGTATTTAATGCTTGGGATATGACACTAATGTTCTTGTTGAAGTGAAAAATTTATTGTAAAATGAAAAGTACCTAAATAGATATGTGAGGCAATATCTCTGAACAAGTAACTTGCAGGTATCTAGAAAAATGTACAGGTTCTAACTTATGTGCCAGGCAGTATGATACTGGTGTTAATGACATTGTTAAGCAGCTACAGAGAGTACTGGCAACATATGAACGTTTATTATATCATCTATATTGTAAAGGGTAATCAGAATAATAATAAGTCTGCTGTATCTAAGAAAATACAATGTCAAGATTAAAGTCTTCCTTCTTCCAAATAGGATAAATAACTCGGTGAGTCATACCAGCTTTAATTTTCTGCATTTTTATTTATTTATTTATTTTGTTAGAGTTGCATAAAAATCACAGGTGTATTTTGAGGTTATATTCTGCAGGCTGACTGGAAGAGAATGTTGTTGTATTTTTCGGCTTTTCACGGTTAGGGGTCGCCACAGTGGAACTCTGGTCCGCTAATGATTGACAGTAGATTTTTACGTACCGAGTTGCCAGCCCTGACGCACACCCTTCAACGAAGGTACGCCCATTCACGCATGTCTCCACACAGAAGAAGCTTTAGCTGAGAATCGAACAGGACAACGTCTTACTGTGAGGTGACAACGCTAACGCAGCACCACCACCGCAGCATACCAAAATGAAATGACTTTCTTGGATAAACAAATTCTGTGTCACTGTAGTTCATCTGGGTAAAAGCCATATGGCAGCATTCTTCATCTGTTATAAAGGCAGTTGCACAAACCTCTGTTACTAATTTGTGCTGCTCTAGTAATGAATTATTTAATGTTCTTGTATTGTGCCCTGACAATACTTTTCAAACAATTGTATTCTTATATAACATAATAATAATACACATGAAGGCACTAAGCAGTTTTCTTCCCTTTATTGCAAATAGGCACTACACAGAGTTTTCAAACAACTACAGCTCTCTGTCATATTTCTACCAGCCATGAAGTGTGATGTTTATGAACACCACCCATATTAGGTAGTCTGTTTGTCTATACTTGGACTAGGTTTCCTACCACATTTTTACTTCTGGGGTAACGTGATAGACCTCATCCACACATATAAACTAGGATTGGTAGTGTAATATAGTATACACAGCCTATTTACCATAGAAGACACATTTTATTAGTTATCCCTTTGCCTTTTGTGTGAACTCAGCAGCTCTTTAATTGCTGTTACAATATGAAGTTTTATTTTTCATCCTGTATAGTACTGCACCCAAGTATATGACCAACACAATAGTCTGCAGTTCAAACTGAATTTCTTAAGACCTGCCAACACAAAATGGCTAGGAACCTGCACTACTTAAAGAATACTTAATTTTGCAAGCATATGTTAACGGTGAATCTTTCTAGTTGCTTACCATTTATTTCTGATAATTAAGGTTGCAGATTTATGGCTTTCCCAAAGCTGTCTGTATGTATGCAAGCTAGTTCACACTCAGGGAAATTATAATTTAGGGCTTCTCAACTGTCCTTTAGTTTAATAATCTCTCCTGCAACTCAACATGTGTATGCAATCACAGGAATCTTGGGGGGTGGTTACACGTAGATTATCTAACTGTAAGGAATGCTAGACTAATTATATCATTCTATTTTTTCTAAATCAAGAGGTATGTTTTGCAAACATTCCTTTCTGTCTATGTATTCATGTACACATGCTTCTTACAGCTAATAGATGCAGTTCAACTTTAACCATGTGGTGTGCACTTAATAAAAAACATTCAGTTTTACACAACATGGTGCATCTCTTCTGCTTTTTACCTTCTCTTTTTTTTTATCTATAAATGTCAGTGGTTTGGTGAACAGTACTGATTTAAAGAATTTAGTGCTGTAAGAAACTCTGTCATCTTAGTTCAATTTAGTTCAATTTAATGTCATTATTTACTAACCGGTTAATTGAAAATTTTTTTGGATCATTTTCAACCATGACCAAGGCTACAGGAGCAAGGACAAAGCTATACATATAAATATATATATATATATATATATATATATATATATATATATATATATATGTGTGTGTCTGTGTGTGTGTGTGTGTGTGTGTGTGTGTGTGTGTGTGTGTGTGTGTGTGTGTATGTATGTTGTGCATATTTATGGATCCCCTTCAGAAGCAGAAAGATTCAAAACTTCAAACTTCAAAAGGCCAAGACCATAAGAGCAAAGTTTTTGAAACTTTGAAAACCTAATAAAAATAAATAAAAACAAACAAAAATTTGTTTTACATTTTTGCAGGCGACAAGCCCCCCTGTACCCCCACATCCCCTGCTAATTAAATATGTCAACTCCAAGATCACACTACAGTGAGGAAAATGGTAAATATCCTGTTCCACGCTGTACCGCAATCTCCATTCAAAATGTTCGAAGTTTCAAAACTTTGATCTTATGTTCTCGGCCTTTTGAAGTGCGAAGTTTTGAAACTTCAAGCTTCTGAATGGGATCCATATATATATATATATATATATATATATATATATATATATATATATATATATAGAGAGAGAGAGAGAGAAAGCCAGACAGATATAGATCTATAAAATTTAATGTAAATAATCAACAAGCATGTTTTTAGGAAATGGGGAGGGGGAACTAAAGTACCAGGAGAAAAAGCACACAGACATGGTCAGAAAATGCAATAATCTACACAGCTTAGAATTGAACCCCAGATTCTGATACTGTGAAGAAGACATCTGACTGCTAAGAGCCATGCTGCCAACTAGCAAATTTGCTGGGCCCCACCAGTGGTCAGAGAGCTAGCACTGGTCTCTCCAAATACTGACATGAGGAGCACAGACAGAGTGTACCTGTACATTAGAGCATGTGCTCACAGACAGAGTGTACCTGTACATTAGAGCATGTGCTCACAGACAGAGTGTACCTGTACATTAGAGCATGTGCTCACAGACAGAGTGTACCTGTACATTAGAGCATGTGCTCACAGACAGAGTGTACCTGTACATTAGAGCATGTGCTCACAGACAGAGTGTGCCTGTACATTAGAGCATGTGCTCACAGACAGAGTGTACCTGTATATTAGAGCATGTGCTCACAGACAGAGTGTACCTGTACATTAGAGCATGTGCTCCAGGGATCTCATCAGCTCTCTATCTTTCTCTTACGTTTGCCTATGCAGAGTATTGCATTTGTTTGGATTAGTTTGTTCTTGTGTCAGCTTACAAAAAGGTGCATGGTGGATACAAGTAGGTGAGGGAGCTTTTATGAACAATTGTTGTTGAACAATAACTGTACAGTTTTTATATTTGAGTACGGCATGATATTGTTATGATAAAAGCATTCCCTAAATGTTGAGACTCTGTCATCCATACTGCATTTTAATGGCTGCAGCAAACCGGTTGTATTTTGCTATACGTACTCATGGCATTCGACATGATGGGCATTTCAGCTTAACTGAGAAGTACGTTCTTCCTTAACACATTGAGCATTATTCACAATGGTTTGCTTTAACCAATGTCTTCTAGCTTGTACAAAGATAAACGTTAGTGAGAGAAGTTACTATACCATGGACAGATACAGCAGTATTAATCCCAAGATGCCAAGATAAACTTTAGTGAGAGAAGTTACTATACCATGGACAGATACAGTAGTATTAATCCCAAGATGAGAATTATTTCTGATGAGTTATCATTAGGATTGGTATTTTTCAAAGGGCTCTGTAAGTCATATAATTTAGGACAGTAGAGTGAGAAAAAGAGGAGACAGTGACATTAAGTACACATTGCCTTCTGCTTCTGATAAGATAGGGTATCCCTCTCCCTTCATTTGGTAGTCATACTGAAAGAGAAGGTATATGTCCGTTTGTGCTTGAAGTGTCTATTAACTATGGGTGACAGCTAGGAATGTGAAGATAGTCCATATCTAAATTTATATTTAAATGGAATGCTGAGTTAAAATGGTGGGGGAATTTATGCAGATGATACTCTTCCTGTGAGCATATCCTGCACATCACTTATGCCTGTCAAGAGTTCTTTAGCAAAATTATTATTACATCTGCATATGTCCTTGTATCAGACAAGACAGGCAAACTTTTGATTTTGTTCTGATGTGTAAAATGATTAATGGACTCCAGTGAGATGTTAAAACTACTGATGATTCACTAGATTCTTTATACAAACAAATTAAAATCACTGTTGGGTTGCCGTCTTCTTTTCAGAAGACTTTAGTTTACTCTATAACGTGAAAATGATACCTTTATGGCCTTTATGAGATTTTTAGCTTTTATGCAACAAATAACCAACACTTGGAGTATCCTTCTGCTGGCTGTCACCACCAACATAGTTACATACTAGTCTGATGCTGACTTTGTTAACCAAACTCAGTAGTTCTTTAATTATGCCAATAAGAGCCAAAAAATGCAACTGAAGCACAGAAATTAAAAAACAAATTTAAAAACACAATTATGATGAAGTCTGTAACTGGAGAAAAATAAACCCAAAAAGGATACTATAATAGTTTTTCAGCAATTTTATTTAAAACATTCCAGATATTAAATCAGAAAATGAAACTATGCACAGTGCAACAGTTAAATACTACTGAAAAATTAAGTCATGCGATTAAACGAACCAGTTCAAATTCCCCTAAAAAATTATCTTAAAGGATGTAATTTCAAATGTCATTTAACATTTATATGATCATTTATCTCTAGGGGTGATTTCCATTTGATAAAATATAATAGCTCATTTCTTTTGCTTTAGCAATGATTTGAAATCATCTCGCCTGGGGCTGTAATTAACTTAATTAAGTACAATGAATAAAATGTTCTTAAAATCAGTGCATTGATAAGTCTGTGTTTTTAAAGGATCATTATGAATTTACTCTTAATAACCAATAAGTATTCATATATTCTTTGTCTAATGTGGTGCTTAGTTTTCCTAGCATAAAATAAATTACACTTATTCCAGGCAACAAATAAACTGTTACAATTACAAAGACTCTTAACTGATATTGTTCTATCTATATTAGGCAACTCAAGATAAATACTTTCTAAAATGTTCCTACAATAACCGCTGCCTTTACATTTAAACATTCCCATTTTAGTTGACTGCTGTCCAATATTCTGACATTTTGGTATTAATACCTTACTGATGCACACATTTTGGTTCAGCATCAATATATTTCAATAGCCCTTCATTACCTAAAACATACTTCCAACTGTTATTAATAGCATTTGTATCAATAGTATAGGTCAGAGGCATAACCAAAGACATCAACAAAAAGAAGCCCAATGCATTAAAAAAAGGACAAAACCTTAAGGCAAATCATCATTTATTCAAAGTACTTTGTTCACTGCAAGAATATATAGAATAAATGGTGATTCTCTTCAAGGTTTGTCTTTTTAATGTGCTGGTTTCCTTTATTGTTGCCTCATTTTCAGCTTTGCTTTGTGCACTTTGTGAGTTACTTGTGTAGTGTACTGATTCCTGATAACCAGAGACATGCTTTTTTTTGTTTATTCTGTTATACAATTTTCCAGATTCAAATTCAGGGACAGAACTGGTATGCAACTTAAGGTTTTTTCATTAAATATGCAGGTCCAACTCCAAGTGTTGAAGGTATGAGGGTGTGGACAATATCCACGTTTTGGTACTGTCCTAAGATAAACTTTTATTGGAAATTTCTTAATGCTAGACTAAAGCAGGTTTTTGAAATTACAATTAACCTAGACTGGAAATTCTGTATTTTTTGTATCTTTCCTCCCCAGGTAAACCTAACTGCTTGCTTAATCCTAGAAGGGCATTGGATTCTTGCTAGTGTGGTTAAATTTACTTGTGCTAAGTGTTAAAACTAAAATGACTCCCTCATTGGTGGGCTTAGGGAGCATCATAAGGAAGCACATAGGTCTAGGTAACATCCTTTATGCATTTAAATTCACGTAACATCCTTTATGCATTTAAATTCACTGACTCCACTTAAGGCATTCCACAACACTCAAAGCAGTTTCTGGAAAGTTTCCAGGATTAAGAGTTTAACCAAGGACTGGTTTCAGACCTTACCTGAACATATCTGCTTATTTGTGTTTTTATGGTGGTTTACATTTCTATTGTTTTGGTTTAAAAGCAAATAACATTTGTGAAAAAAGTATATAAGCCCAGACTTCCTTTAATAAAACTTGTTTACAACCTCTCTCCTTTAGCATATCAAACCAAAGTTTACTTTCAGTTTCAAAAATATTATCATCTGTTGTAAGCCTGCAAGTACTGTTGTTTACTATACTGGCACTAACATAATTTGAATTGGAACTGGTATAGTATAAATAATTATTCACAGACAGGCTTCTTGTATATATGTGAAGAAAGGGAATGTAGATTCTTATCATAACTCATCTCTACATCCAAAAGTAAATCTTTCAACTCAAAAGCAGTAGTAAAAGAAAGAAAATCAGTACTCATTTCATTTGATAACAAATTCCATAAAGAAAGTAGTATGCCCCACCCAGACGAAAAACAATCACTACAGCCTGCAAAAAAAATTAATTTAAAAAAATGCAATCCTGTGCAAAAAGTTAACATCCTAGATTGTCCATTTCACCAAAGCTATATTAGGAAACTAAAGAGCTTAAACTTTCCCCATAGCCACCTCAGATTTGTGCATACATTAAGTGCTGTCAGACAATAAGAAGTCATTTTATAGATTCATTGGTAAGGCCATTTTAAGCCTAGCCAATTTCGTTTTTTGTGCTCAGATTAACTTATTTTGTTTGGTTAGAGTTTGGCCTTACCCATCCCATGGTAGAGAATTATATATTACTTCTATCGAGAATAACTGGGATCATACCATAGGTAATTTGAGGTGTCCAATGCATGGGATACAGCATTTAGGAGCTGCATCTGTCCATTAGTAGGACAGGGGGCAGTCCTGGGGTAAATTTTTTGTTTTGCTTCCATAAATCCAACCTGCACTTGAATATAGACAGGGATGAGCTTTGTTATACGTGGACAGGGAATCTGTTCCAATGCAGCAGTATCCACTGCGAGATAAACCTGTCCCTCTAAACTACCCTGTCAATATTACAGAAGAGGTTTAGATTCCTATGTGAAGTATTTCTGATGCCATTTTACTTGCTGCTATGCAGTAGATCCATCAGAAATGGGTCAAAGGATGCCTTGTATGCCAGACACAGGACACCTCTATACAGTCTGTAGAATACTGAATATAGGGACAGGAATATGAGTCGGTCCATGTAGGACATGTTGTTTAGACCTTGTATCCTTTAAGTAAGTTATCTCTGTGGGTGTTCCAAATTTTGCATCTGTCTGGACAGATACATGCCAAAGGGGTCATTATACTCAATGACTGGCTTAATGATGGTTGAGTATGGGGAACAATGACATCCTTAGATCTAGACATAATCCCTTTGTTTATAAGCTGTGCAATATACAAGGGCTTTCTTACAACAATGGATATATGTTGGTCAAAAGTTAGGTCACTGTCCATATAAGTTTCCAAATTCTGAACAACTTGGTCAACTCTTAAGAAAATATTGCCAGTGTGGTAGTTCCCCAGGGTAGATGGCTTCCCAAAGGATATGGTAATGCATTTTGGGCAATTAAGTTTCAGTCCATAATTTTGACACCAGTTATTTATATGGGCCAGATCTTCATGAAGGATGGCTAACTCATTTGGAGGTCCAATGACTACTCCTAGTTTGCAGTTGTCTACAAGCTTAGACAGCCACAGCCTTTTGGTACTGGCTTTTACTTCAGTGAAGTAAATGCCAAACAGGGGAGGTCCAAGCATGGAGCCCTTGTTTTGCAATACCAATTCCATTAAATGACACATTAAATATATTTCAGAAATTGTAGGGACTGTAGGGGTAACCTACTGGTATGATGGTCTTATGAGGTCTCCTAGAATACACAAAGATTTAATACAACCTCCTTACATACCTTTTATTTCTACTAGTGCTTCCAAAGATGAACCCCTGACATTACTCATCAACTGTAAAATTAAACATATTATGGAGAATATAGATTCTTTGATACAGGATTCATTGCAAGTTTTAGAATTTATTTCTAATTTTAATATAACCAGTACTGCTACTAGAAGGGCTACTATTGATTTTATACTCTTATATATCTGTATACCCCAGGGTGTGGGTGTGGAATTTGTTAGACTATATTGTGCCAAATACATGGATTTATAAAACCATGATATTTATACTCATTGTGCCTTGTTAGATTTAATTTTTGGATAATAATTATTTTCTTTTTAAAGTTAAATATTTCAAACAATGTAAATGAAATGAGAGCTAGTATGGACCCTTTATTTGCAAAATTTGTCATGGCATGGTGGGAAAAAGAACTTTTATGTAAGCTGGATTTAGGTAAATGTGTAAATGTTCTATTGGTGACTTGTTTATTATATGGTAAAATTCACATCAATTGTTCCCTCAGTTTAAAAGAGCTTCTACAACAGTTAAGCCTCTAGTCAGATTTCTTGGTGACAATGAAAGCATTAGTTTAACAAGCATTTTAAAATTAAGAGCTTTAACTTAGTCATATCTGTATTATAGTAATACCATCTCCATTTGTAATATATATATATTTTTCATTTTAGGATTCATTGCACTTTTTTGCTAGTGGCAAGGAACATTTCATAGTACCTTTGAATCTGAATATATTTATTTATATCTGAATATATTTATTATTTATGTTTTCAGCATTTTTAAGAGATGGTGTAATTTTATCAGTGGGCTCTACCATGCAATCCGTTCAAATTTTGATATAGAATAGAGTAATGAACAAGAACAGACACAGCACCAAAGGGTAAAGAATCCTGTAGAACAGTTCAAAAAATATCGTAGCAGTGTTTCGCAAAGCGAATAAAGTGTCATCCACAGGAGTCAAGCAGAATGTTCCAATTTTGAATTCAACAAAAATATAAAAAGAACGCGGACAGTTCATATAGTCCAAATTTATTAACAACTGTAAGCGCTTTCACCTTTCGGCTTCGTCAGACATAATACAAAATAAAATAGGGTCCCTGAGGCATTTAAATACTTAACACATAAATTTCATTGGTTTTTCAGTAATGACATCATTTCTAATTTAAATATATTATAAAAATCTAATATATTATAAAAATCTAATATAAAACATTTACAAAATACTAATATATAGAAAATATAAAATAAATAGAAATAGATACAATTAATTAGACCTTACATAATATAAAATAAAAATAAAAACTAAATATATATATATATATATATATATATATATATATATATATTTTTTTTTTTTTTTTTTCTTGATGTTTAAATATCGATCAATGAATTAATATATATATATATATATATATACTGAATTCAAAATTGTGTATGTGTATATATACACAGAACAGCAAACAAAAACATGTTACTAAACACATTTAGACAGAAATTTTAACCCTTCTTTTCCGTAACAATGGTTTAAGGGACGCTCTGTCGTTTAACCCAGGTTCCTTGTCTGCTTGACATCTAGTAATCCACCTTAATTCACTTTCTTCAGTTAATGTTTCTATGTCCCCACCTCTTATATTTGGTTCAAGTGATTGCATCACAAGAAAAATAAATGTGTGATTAGGACCTTTCTCTTTATAGTGTTTTGCAAGTGCATATGTTGGGGTTCCAATACGCATATGATATAGGTGTTCCCTAACACGTTCCCGGAGTTTTCTATTAGTCTTACCGATATAGAAAGATTCACAGGAAGTGCACCTAGCCAAATATACTAAATGTTCACTTTGACAAGTAGTATGAGTATGAAAGGTGTATACATGGTTAGTAACAGGATGTATAAATGAAACTCTTTCATCTATATAGGGACACTGTTTACACTTCTTGCAAGGTATAGTGTTAACTATGTCAATGTTACTATAGTTACATTGTCTGTCCAATGGTCGTTGGCAAAGGATACGTTTCAAGTTCTTTCTATTCCTATATACATATCCTGGTTTTGGTCCTACAACTTCCTTAATGGTGTCGTCTAATAAAAGTACATCCCAGTGTTTTTCAAATACTTTCTGAATCTTGACTACATCTGTGGTATAAAACAACGGGACTCTCAAAGGTCCTGTACCCCAGGAACCTTGTAATTGTTCCCTATTAACTTCACCATCAGAAAAATATGGTTTCGCTCTAGTTAATCTAAGGGAATCTACATAATCAATAGCAGCATCCACTTCATGTTCTTTGTAATGTCTACTAAGAAGTCTTTCTTTAAGATTTAAAACTTCTGTTTTATATCCATTCTGAGTGGGATTAAGTCTTGAAGCTCTCATTACTTGTCCTTTTGCCACGTTAGCAAAGACATAAGTAGGGTGCATGCTTTCCCTGTGAAGTAAAGTGTTCCTGTGACATAACTTACGATGTACAGATGTATTAAGTAACCCATTGTCTAACCTAATTATACCTATATCTAGAAAAGAAATCCTATTTCTAGAATAATTTACAGTGAAGTCAAGAAAAGTGGTCAGATCATTAACAACTGAGACAAAATGAAGTAATTCTTCTTCTGAACCAAACCAAATGAAAAAAAGGTCATCTACAAAGCGTCTGTAAAAAAGGACATTATTCTGAAACTCTAATAAAGGGAACAACTCAGAATGCTCCCATCTAGCCATTATTATATTGGCGTAGCTGTTGGCACACGAGGTGCCCATAGCTACGCCATCATTTTGTAAAAATATCCCTTTGTCAAACATAAAAACATTATTTTGTAGTACTGCCTCTAAAAGAAGAGTTAATAAATCTATAGTTTTCAGTGTTAAATCCGAATGTTCAGCTAAGTACTGATGTACCATAAGGACACCTATATCCTTAGGAATAACTGTAAATAAGCTTTTTACATCCATGGTCACAAGGATGTAAGGTTTATCATCAGGTAACCCTTTTGTAAATGTGTATAGTTCTAATAAGAATTGTTTGCTATCTCTCAAAATAGTAGTATTGGCATCAACAATAGGCCTAAGTAAATGTTCCAAGTATAACGAAAGGGGTTCTGTTACCCAGCCTCTCCCAGCTACTATGGGGCGTAAAGGTGGCTTATCCATAGATTTATGTATCTTTAGAAGCCCTTGTATAGCTGGTATGAGAGGTTTATTAACTGCTAAAAATTTTAAGAGTTCAGAACTAATGTCTTGACTTTTAAAAAGATCATCTAACAAGTCATATATCCTAAACACCTTGTTTATAACTTCATCCAGTTCAATCTTAGAGTAAAAAGAATCTTCATTCAGCATTGATAACATACTCTCCAAGTAATCTTCTGAGTTCATTACAACTATGGGACCTCCCTTATCAGCAGGATGAATAACTATAGAGTGGTCATTTACCAGCCCAATAAGGGCTTTCCTTTGTTGAAAAGTTAAGTTCTGTCTACCATATAGTTTCCTATTATCCTTTCTTAGTTTAAATAGGTCTTGTTCTACTAAATGAGTAAAAGTTTCTATCAAAGGATGTAGAGGGGGAATATATAAGCTAGGAGTTCGAAGAACCTTACATCCATTCATACCATTATTGTTCCCAAACTCCAACTTTAGTTGTATATTACGTGCAAAAAGTCTAGTATCTAAAACTGTATCTGTAATGTCACTGATTTTGCTAGGAATAAAGGTTAAACCTTTATTTAAAACTTGATATTCAAATTTATTCAAAGTTTTATGTGATAGATTAAGCACTAAGGATTGGGAGCTCGTTCCCTCATCTTCTTCAGAGTGGGACCCATATATTCGCTCCCTGATCCTTTCCGTTTCACCTTCCCCCTGCTGTATGTTCTCTGTCTCTGCATGTGTTGGGTAGTGTCTATAGGAAAAGGGACTAACAAGTTGGGCCTCTCAGTGTTGACAATAGTGGATGAGAGCATGGTGGAGGTTATTTTGCGTCTTACAACTGGTCAAAGTGAACATTTAGTATATTTGGCTAGGTGCACTTCCTGTGAATCTTTCTATATCAGTAAGACTAATAGAAAACTCCGGGAACGTGTTAGGGAACACCTATATCATATGCGTATTGGAACCCCAACATATGCACTTGCAAAACACTATAAAGAGAAAGGTCCTAATCACACATTTATTTTTCTTGTGATGCAATCACTTGAACCAAATATAAGAGGTGGGGACATAGAAACATTAACTGAAGAAAGTGAATTAAGGTGGATTACTAGATGTCAAGCAGACAAGGAACCTGGGTTAAACGACAGAGCGTCCCTTAAACCATTGTTACGGAAAAGAAGGGTTAAAATTTCTATCTAAATGTGTTTAGTAACATGTTTTTGTCTGCTGTTCTGTGTATATATATACACATACACAATTTTGAATTCAGTATATATATATTAATTCATTAATTGATATTTAAACATCAAGAAAAAAAAAAATATATATATATATATATATATATATATATATATATATATATTTAGTTTTTATTTTTATTTTATATTATGTAAGGTCTAATTAATTGTATCTATTTCTATTTATTTTATATGTTCTATATATTAGTATTTTGTAAATGTTTTATATTAGATTTTTATAATATATTAGATTTTTATAATATATTTAAATTAGAAATGATGTCATTATTGAAAAACCAATGAAATTTATGTGTTAAGTATTTAAATGCCTCAGGGACCCTATTTTATTTTGTATTATGTCTGACGAAGCCGAAAGGTGAAAGCGCTTACAGTTGTTAATAAATTTGGACTATATGAACTGTCCGCGTTCTTTTTATATTTTTGTTGAATTCAAAATTGGGACATTCTGCTTGACTCCTGTGGATGACACTTTATTCGCTTTGCGAAACACTGCTACGAGATTTTTTGAGCTGTTCTACAGGATTCTTTACCCTTTGGTGCTGTGTCTGTTCTTGTTCATTAATTTTTGTTTTATTTATGCTGCACCGAGGGAGCATGATTGAACCAGCAGCAGGAAATGATGCCATTGACCTACCGTACACCTTACGTAGCCATGATGTGAGTAACAGCCATCCTACACGCTTTCAGGAGTGTGTAGTCAGCCAAGAGAACTTATTACTCTTATACAGACCTGTAGATAAAGATGACCTTGATGATGTTGATCCTAACTGTTTAACTGGGTTGAACGAGGAGCTTAATAAAATCGAATTGGATTTTTTGAAACTAAAGAGAATGCAATTGCAACGCCAGCACTTTGATGTTTGTTTGGACAGAAAAATAGTGCCAAGGGGGTTGTGCATTTTAAAGATGCCGACAACAGGTAACTTATATCCAAGCTTATTATATCAGTGGCAACAGCTCAATTTAGAGCTTAGTTATAAATATATGAAATTGTTAAATGATTTTTTCGGTGCAGAAGAAGAGAAACTGAGGAAAGACTTAATTAAACAGCAGGAACATGTTTTACTTAAATTTCCAAGTCGCAAAACAGAGCAAGCGATGGATAGACTTTTAGATAGTGTAAACTTGTATGAAAGAAGACTGTTGGAGCAAAAGAAAAGTAAAATTAACAGAGACACTAGAGATTTTAAAATGGGCCATGTCTTCACTTGGCCAAGGCGTGTTAATGAAGTTAATAGCAATCGTACTGCTCCATCTACAAGTGAACTATCTAATAATGTGTTGAGTACTAAACCATTAGAAACTGCAATTATTAATCATGTACAAGTTACTAATGACAATGCCATTATTACTGGTGTCCCTGTTTTAAATCCAGAACTTCAGGTTTCTTCTGAAGATGGTAGCTTGATGAATGTAAATGTTACAAATGAAAAAGATAACAATGTTTCGACAGTTATTACTAATACGCATACTACCTCTGCTCTAGTACACCCTGAACCAGTTGTAAGACGCAAAATAACCTCCACCATGCTCTCATCCACTATTGTCAACACTGAGAGGCCCAACTTGTTAGTCCCTTTTCCTATAGACACTACCCAACACATGCAGAGACAGAGAACATACAGCAGGGGGAAGGTGAAACGGAAAGGATCAGGGAGCGAATATATGGGTCCCACTCTGAAGAAGATGTGGGAACGAGCTCCCAATCCTTAGTGCTTAATCTATCACATAAAACTTTGAATAAATTTGAATACCAAGTTTTAAATAAAGGTTTAACCTTTATTCCTAGCAAAATCAGTGACATTACAGATACAGTTTTAGATACTAGACTTTTTGCACGTAATATACAATTAAAGTTGGAGTTTGGGAACAATAATGGTATGAATGGATGTAAGGTTCTTCGAACTCCTAGCTTATATATTCCCCCTCTACATCCTTTGATATAAACTTTTACTCGTTTAGTAGAACAAGACCTATTTAAACTAAGAAAGGATAATAGGAAACTATATGGTAGACAGAACTTAACTTTTCAACAAAGGAAAGCCCTTATTGGGCTGGTAAATGACCACTCTATAGTTATTCGTCCTGCTGATAAGGGAGGTCCCATAGTTGTAATGAACTCAGAAGATTACTTGGAGAGTATGTTATCAATGCTGAATGAAGATTCTTTTTACTCTAAGATTGAACTGGATGAAGTTCTAAACAAGGTGTTTAGGATATATGACTTGCTAGATGATCTTTTTAAAAGTCAAGACATTAGTTCTGAACTCTTAAAATTTTTAACAGTTAATAAACCTCTCATACCAGCTATACAAGGGCTTCCAAAGATACATAAATCTATGGATAAGCCACCTTTACGCCCCATAGTAGCTGGGAGAGGCTGGGTAACAGAACCCCTTTCGTTATACTTGGAACATTTACTTAGGCCTATTGTTGATGCCAATACTACTATTTTGAGAGATAGCAAACAATTCTTATTAGAACTATACACATTTACAAAAGGGTTACCTGATGATAAACCTTACATCCTTGTGACCATGGATGTAAAAAGCTTATTTACAGTTATTCCTAATGATATAGGTGTCCTTATGGTACATCAGTACTTAGCTGAACATTCGGATTTAACACTGAAAACTATAGATTTATTAACTCTCCTTTAGAGACAGTACTACAAAATAATGTTTTTATGTTTGACAAAGAGATATTTTTACAAAATGATGGCGTAGCTATGGGCACCTCGTGTGCCAATAGTTACGCCAATATAGTAATGGCTAGAGGGGAGCATTCTGAATTGTCCCCTTTATTAGAGTTTCCGAATAATGTCCTTTTTTACAGACGCTTTGTAGATTACCTTTTTTTTCATTTGGTTTGGTTCAGAAGAAGAATTACTTCATTTTGTCTCAGTTGTTAATGATCTGACCACTTTTCTTGACTTCACTGTAAATTATTCTAGAAATAGGATTTCTTTTCTAGATATAGATATAATTAGGTTAGACAATGGGTTACTTAATACATCTATACATCGTAAGTTATGTCACAGGAACACTTTACTTCACAGGGAAAGCATGCACCCTTCTTATGTCTTTGCTAACGTGGCAAAAGGACAAGTAATGAGAGCTTTGAGACTTAATCCCACTCAGAATGGATATAAAACAGAAGTTTTAAATCTTAAAGAAAGACTTCTTAGTAGACATTACAAAGAACATGAAGTGGATACTGCTATTGATTATGTAGATTCCCTTAGACTAACTAGAGCAAAACCATATTTTTCTGATGGTGAAGTTAATAGGGAACAATTACAAGGTTCCTGGGGTACAGGACCTTTGAAAGTCCTGTTGTTTTATACCACAGACGTAGTCAAGATTCAGAAAGTATTTGAAAAACATTGGGATGTACTTTTACTAGACGACACCTTTAAGGAAGTTGTAGGACCAAAACCAGGATATGTATATAGGAATAGAAAGAACTTGAAACGTATCCTTTGCCAACGACCATTGGACAGACAATGTAACTATAGTAACATTGACACAGTTAACACTATACCTTGCAAGAAGTGTAAACAGTGTCCCTATATAGATGAAAGAGTTTCATTTATACATCCTGTTACTAACCATGTATATACCTTTCATACTCATACTACTTGTCAAAGTGAACATTTAGTATATTTGGCTAGGTGCACTTCCTGTGAATCTTTCTATATTGGCAAGACTAATAGAAAACTCCGGGAACGTGTTAGGGAACATCTATATCATATGCGTATTGGAACCCCAACATATGCACTTGCAAAACACTATAAAGAGAAAGGTCCTAATCACACATTTATTTTTCTTGTGATGCAATCACTTGAACCTAATATAAGAGGTGGGGATATAGAAACATTAACTGAAGAAAGTGAATTAAGGTGGATTACTAGATGTCAAGCAGACAAGGAACCTGGGTTAAATGACAGAGCATCCCTTAAACCATTGTTACGAAAAAGAAGGGTTAAAATTTCTGTCTAAATGTGTTTAGTAATATGTTTTTGTTTGCTGTTCTGTGTATATATACACACACACAATTTTGAATTCAGAATATATATATTAATTCATTAATTGATATTTAAACATCAAGGAAATGTATATATATATATATATATATATATATATATATATATATATATATATATATATATTTATATTTTTATTTATATTATGTAAGGTTTAATTAATTTCATCTATTTCTATTTATTTTATATTTTCTACATATAAGTATTTTGTAAATGTTTTATATTGGATTTTTATAATATATTAGATTTTTATAATATATTTAAATTAGAAATGATGTCATTATTGAAAAACCAATGAAATTTATGTGTTAAGTATTTAAATGCCTCAGGGACCCTATTTTATTTTGTATTATGTCTGACGAAGCCGAAAGGTGAAAGCGCTTACAGTTGTCAATAAATTTGGACTATATGAACTGTCCGCGTTCTTTTTATATTTTTGTTGAATTCTAAATTGGAACATTCTGCTTGACTCCTGTGGATGACACTTTATTTGCTTTGCGAAACAATGCTACGAGATAGAATAGAGTAAGTTTGATTGTGCCTTCATTTGATGAAGTGTGTATTGGCTTAGACAAAAGTGCTAAAGTATTTTTGTTCAGTGTTGGTGGTTTTTATTTTGATGGTTCCATTGGTTGCACCTATTTCTTTCTCATTTTTTAATTTTGTCAGAACACCAAATGATCTGGTTGGGTCACAGGATGGTTACTAATCTTCATCAATTGCATCAACTAGACAGGAAAGGACACATAAAACTGGTTATAAATGAAAAGGGTTGCATACCTACAGTGATCCATTTTGGAAGTAGTATCTGGGAGAAGTAACCATAGTAGAAGCAATGGAGAAGACCAAGGCCAGAATCAGCAAAATGATGTATTAAAGGAGGAATGCTGCTAAAGGGGATGTAGAAAATAGTAAAAGAAAAGGCATATTGCTACAGGCAAAAGGAATAAAGAGCAGGGGCAAATGGTGGGCATAAACAAGGAAAACAACATTTGAATTGAAAGGTATAAGAGGTGGGAGGAGAGGAGCAAGGGAATGCAAAATTTAGTGACACTCATGGGATCAAAAGGTACGAAAAAAACAAAGTGACATCACAGTGGGAATAATGAAGTAGAAGGCAAATATATAAAGATGTATGAAAAGGAAAGAGACTAATTAAATGACTAAGAAGTGGAAAACAGCAGAAATAAATTGCATATAATTAGTTAAGAGAAGTGAAGAGAAAAAAATGGGATCAGACATATTTTGGAAGACATGAATGGATAAGATAGAGGATGGTCGAAAAGGATGGATGGTATTTTGACAGAGTTTGAAGCTTGATAATGAAGAGTGAGACTTGTGTACCTGGCATTACAGGAATGGGGTGTTAAATAACAGGAAACATGTTTAAGAAATATGGTAGAAAAGGACTGTGAAGAGCTGACAGTACATGAAAGGAAGACATAGAAAGACAGATGATAGAGAGATAAATGATTAGATAATGATAAAACAAAGAGATTCACATGGATAGAGAAATGTGAAGGAAGGGATAAGAGCCAAAATCATACAGAACTTCCAAGATGGCTGTGCACTGATTAGCAACTTAACTGCAGCTCTGCCAGTCTGAAAAAAGAAACAGAGAAATAAGAGCTAGCAATTAAGTCAGCTTGATTAAAATTCAGTTATTAGTATGTACACCACCTGGATGCCTGCAAAGAAGAAATTTAGAGAGCCTGAAAGAAAATCATCAAAAAAGGTTAAGTGAAAACACTGACTGAGTATATATATATATATATATATATATAAGAAGCCTGCATCTGTTCGGCAAAATAGCAGTTCAAGCTTCAGTTTTGGTATGGGCGATGGCTTCCAGTAATTTAGAGGAAGAAAATTAATCATTTCCACTCAGAGTTGATTAAAATAAGTGAAACATTGAAGCAGTATATCAACTCAAACAACAAAAGGCTGGAATGACTCTTCTCATGAATGGTAGAGTTAGAAGACAGAGAAAAACAAGATTTTCTGCTGTACCATAAAAACTAGAAGGAACTGACTGTATTAATTTTATGAAAGTAGAAATAAGTAACTGAACTGGTATTCCACAACAGGATTTGTTAATTCAAAGGTTATATCAAGTATATGGCCTGAACCTTGTCACGAAAAAGCAACCAAGACCTGTATTAGTAAAGATACAATCATACCTGAAGAAAGAGTTGATCCTGACAAAACTGTGACAGAAGGAAAAAGTATTAAGAATTTGAGACAGCAGAGTATTTGTGGAAAATGACTATTCACTGTATACCTGACAGAAGAGAATTTATTACAGCAGTCAGGGAATGTTGAGAGGCAAGTGTGATATTTAAGCTGCAGCATCCAGATGTCTTCATATATATATATATATATATATATATATATATATATATATATATATGTGTGTGTGTGTGTGTGTGTGTGTGTGTGTGTGTTTATATATATATATATATATATAATATATATGTGTGTGTGTGTGTGTGTGTTTGTGTGTGTGTGTGTGTATGTGTGTGTGTGTGTGTGTGTGTGTGTGTGTGTGTGTATATATATATATATATATATATATATATATATATATATATATATTTTTTTTTTTTTTTTTTTTTTATTTGAGGACCAAAGGCATTGTTGATGCAGAGCAGGCTAAGAAGTAAATGTGGTATTGGGGATGAATCTTTTCAGTAATTCTTGTATGTGATAAAGACATTATTGTAAACAAGTATTTTTAGCTTTATGAAATATAGGTGTTACAATATAAAAAAGAAGAAAGGCTGGACAAAAGTAAGTTTAAGTAAATATGCAGTAATCTTGTGCTGCTGTGGTGAGGCTAGAGAGAAAAAGAGTACAGATTATATTATATGTAAAGCTGAGATGTTTTTTCTTATTTTTACAAATGTGAATGTCTGGCTTAATGCCCTTAGCTTAACTCATTGCATCCAAGTGATGCTTCCAGGTGCATCTGCAGTTAACTCCTACTGATGCCTCTGGGAGTCAAATATTGTGTGTTCATACTTATATCAATAATTCCAAAACCATGCTATGTACAAGTTTTTAAAAAAAATCATCTTAAAGCTTACACAATGGCAAACTCAACTGCATTACTACTTGACCTCTGTCTAGTGTAGGTAAATAGATATTAACTGTTGTTTTTATGATATTAATTTTATAAAGAAATACTTTTCACATTTTCTAAATATCTCAATAACCAAGTAGCACAGGCAGAACTCCTTAACCTCATACGAAAGCTCTCAACTAGATGAATAAAATGCTGCTGTAACTTGAATGGTTACTGAGATATTGCAAATTGTTCTCAAAATATTACAAATGTAATTGTTGCTGTATTTATGTTGACTTATAAAATTCTGTTTACGACCTAGAACATAAAGAATACTACCACTATAAAACAATTTGTGCTGAAGAGTTTGCCATTCATACTTCTTTCATAACCCCTATGGTTCCAGAGATATGAACATTTGTTTGAAATGTGAAGACATAATTTGATTCTGTCAAAAGGCTTAGGCTCTGCCAATTGGATGCTACAGTGCAAACTTCCTATGCTCCATAAGTGTTTTTGTAACAAGTAGACTTGGCTTGAAAAAATAGACACAATGATGAAAGACATGAAAAGTGCTAAGTTTCTTGCACATGCAATGATATTAGTTTGCTTTTCTGTCCTTTACCAAATGTTCTGTGGTAGTCAAGAAGCATGCAGCTGAAAGCAGTTGTGCATTCTTTTCTGTTCCGAGTGAAATTCACAAAGATTCCTTCATGCTTCTATAGAGATGTTAACTGTTTTCTTTTTCTCATTGATGACTATGTATCCATGGAGATGAGCTGTCTTCAAGCAATTAAGCGTAAGAGCTCTGAGCATTCTTTGCTGAGGGAAATGCAAAATGACTTAAGTAACAGACTGTAGCAAGGGCTGCCAGAAAACACGGGGAGCCTGTAGCAAGAAAAATAAACAGAGATCCTGTTGAGGTATTAGAGATATTTCAGAAATTTTATGAAAAATTATATAAAGCAGAGAAATGTGGAAATCAAAAAAAAGCACAAATGGAAATATTAATGGAAGACTTAAGTATTCCAATGTTAGTGGTAGATATGGCTCAACAATAAACAGCTACAACAGGAGGAGATGAGATAAAAATGGTGATGTGCAATCAACCTGCAGGAAAGTCTCCAAGAACAGATGATATCCCTTTAGAAATGTAGAAGTTAGGAGAGAAGAAAGAAATAAAGATCTGGAAGGTTTTGTTCAACAGTATTTTAAAGGGAGAGGAAGGACCAACATCTTAGAAGAAAGCATTGGTGGCTGAAATACCTGAAAACAGTAAAGGCCTATCAGACACAGCTACATAGAGACCAGTTTCAATTTTTAACCATGATTATTAAGTTTTTATGTCTATATTAGCTAAAAGAATGGCAAAGGTGTTGCCAAAACTGAGATATGGATCAATGTGGTTTTGGTTTGTGGAGGGGAGGCAAACATTTCACATCACTAGAAGAATGATGATCCATACGGAAGTAGAATGCAATAAAATACTGCTGTTGTTGGTGGGTTTTGATGCAGAGAATGCTTTTCAGGGTAAGCTGAGATTTTATGAGTAGATCAATGGAAGCATTTGCATTTTCTGATACAGTAATAAGGTTAATTAGGAAGATATATGAAGGATCAGTGGCAAGAATTAAAGTGGGAGGGTGGCTCTCTAATAAGTTGTGTCTGAACAGAGGAACCAAGCAGGGGTGCCCTCTTCCCCCCTTAGTTATTTGTTTTACGTTGAGTGCCATTGACAATGAAAATAAAGGACTTAGAAATTCATGGATATAATTGGTATTGTAATCAAGAAAAGTTGGCTTTATTTGCAGATGATATTATTTTGTACTTGATAACTCCAGAAAAGAATGTTTCACTGTTATGGGATATTTTGAGACAGTTTCAAGCCATTTTGGGATATAAAATTGATAAAGATAAAATAAAGGCTATATCTGTAAGTTATATACCCACACATGAATTGGTTCAGCAATACCCATATTTATGGGGGCATAATAAGACGAAGTATTTAGGAGTATGGATTAAAAGGCTTCTCTTATGACAGGTAAGGATGTGTGGGAAGAGACTAAGTAAAAGATAATTAAAAAAAATGAGAAACTAGAAGGTCTTGTTTCTGGATATGGATAGTAAGATACAAGCAGTGAAAACATGTTTAGTTCCTTTAGTTTTATATACAGATCAGGCATAATTTTATAAATCAGAGAAGTTGTGGACTATAATTAAAAAATAGTTTATTGAATTTATTTGAGAGAAGAACAGGGCAAGGGTTATGTGGAATAAGCTAATCTTTCCAACAGAAAATGGTGGTTTAAGATTACTTGATTTGAAGGGATATTTTAGAGCTACACAATCAAGTCTCATGTACATAACACAAGCAGGAGGTTATAATTCAAAGTGGAAAGGGATAATGGAAAAGATGTTGAGGAAATTCAAGGAGTAAGGAGAGGGTGGGATTTTGGATGTCGATTATTAAACAGAATAACAACAACCACACAGACTATTATATTCATAAACATCAGAAAATATTAAAAGAACTAAGTCAACACAATGGAGAAAAGAGATTTTTCTGATAGGGATGGCTGCAAGTAAGAGACAGAAAAAAGGAAAGAGGTGGCTGGAATGTACTGGAAAAACTGCAAATGAACCAAGGTATTGGGAGCAAATAACTAGAGAAGGAAAGGTAATAGAATGGGATGAAGCCAAGAAGGCATTTGTGCAGCAGACTAGGGACTACCTTCACTACCAGGGGTTGATATCAGGTTATAGGCCAAAAGAAAAGGATAAGGGAAATCATAAGTGAAAGATCTGCTTTGGTTGAGTTTTTAGTTGAGTCTAGAATGGAAGCTGCTGTTAGAAAAGGAATAATTAGTAGGACATATAACATATTGAACGATAACTATAAGAATCAATCAGAGGAGATTAGAATGGATTGAGAACGAAGATCGTATAAGCAATTTACAAGAAAACAATGGAAGTACATATGTATATGCAACAAAATCTAGAAGTTTTTTGCTTGGAAGTATTTACATAGTTAATTTTATATCCCAAGCAGACTCCAAAGAATTTTTCCTCAGGTAGATGACAAATGTTTGATTATACGATGGGGAAGAAACAGGTAACTGGGAACTTATGCAGATTTTAAACAGTTCCTATAGAGTGCTCTGTAATAAATCTTGGAAAAGCACATAGGTTCATAGGTTCATAGGTTCATACTAGGCTATCTGCCCTAGGGCATTTATAAGCCTAGCCAGAGTGTGTTTGGCTTTCGCCACCCATTTTAAATTAATTTTGCTATGCCCTTTTTCGAGGTTAGTATACTGTGCCTCTGTCTAACAGTGACACAGAAATGATACCCAGGGTAAACCTACGATCTCCCATCCACTCATCAAGATTCCTCTTGAAGAGAGTCAATGAGGGACTCTGCCTAACCTGGACTGGGATTTTATTCCAGAGTGAAAGGAGCCTCTGGGTTATGAATCTGTCCCTCCAGCATGTCCTATTTATTTCAGTGCTGAGGTTCAAGTCTCTCGAGCGCATAGCTCGATGGGATTTGGATTTTCTGAGGTGCAGCATGTCCATTAATTCAGGGTTGGACATGGCTTTATACGTCAGACACAGATCGCCTCTGAGCAGGCAGTATGCCACTGAGTAGAGCTGGAGTTTCTTTAACCGGGCAGCATATGGCATCTGTTTGAGCCCTTTGATTCTCTTGGTGAGGTACTTTTGGGGTCTTTCCAGTTGCTGCAGGTGTCTGGTAAGGTACGTCCCAAAAGGGGCATTGTACTCAATTATGGGCCTGATGAGGGATGAGTAAAGAGGCACGATGACCTCCCCTGATCTAGATGTGAATCCCTTCATGATTAGGTGGGCTATATAAAATGTTTTTCTAACCACTTTGGCCATGTGGTTGTCAAATGAGAGATTGCTATCAACTTGGGTCCCCAGGTCCCTAATTACTTCTTCTGTACTTAATGGATTACCACCTATCTGGTAATTTGTGGGCACTTTGTTTTTGCCAAAGGGGATGACTATACACTTTTTGGCGTTTAGCTTGAGGCCATGGCTCTGGCACCAGTTGTCTGTTTCTATGAGGCCCTTTTGGAGGATGCTTGTGGGTCGGCTGGAGAGTTGATTATGGCGCCCAGTTTGCAGTCATCTGCAAACTTGGTCAGCCACAGTCCTTCTGTGTTGGCCTGTACCTCCGAGAAATATATACCGAACAAGAGATGTCCCAGGACTGAGCCTTGTGGGACGCCACTTGTAACTGGTTTGGAGTCTGACATGGCTCCAGCAATTCTAACCATGTGGGTTCTGTCCTTGAGCCAGTTTGCAACCCATCTAGTGACATAGGGGTTTATATTTAAGCTGGTGAGCTTATCTATAATGCCCGAGTGGGGTATTGTATCGAAGGCTTTTGCGAGGTCCAGGTAGGCTGTGTGGACCACCTTCCCCTCGTCAATGGCCTTGGTGACTGTTCCAAAGAAATCGACCAGGTTTAAGAGGCAGGATCTGCCCTTAACAAAGCCAAACTGGGTAGGATCCAGTGTCTGTAGGTCCCCAATATCTTTATTTATGAGGTCCATGATGATCCTTTCCATAGCTTTCCAGACCAAGCTAGTCAGGCTTATGGGGCGATAGTTTCCAGGATCCGTTGAGGCACCACCTTTGTGGAGAGGGACCACTGTTACTGTATGCCACTCTTTGGGTACATATCCTGTAGTAAGGCTGAGATTGAACAGTAGTTTTATGTTTGGGTTTAGCTCTTCTTGGAGTTCATGTAGGACACAGCCCGGGACACAGTCTGGTCCCATTGATGATGTGATGTGTTTTTTGCTTTGGAGAGGGCAGCTCTTACCTGAGCATCTGAGATGTCAGGGGGGCAGCACTCTGCTGGGATAGATATTTGCCCTTTTGGTGGGGAGGGGGGAGAAGTTTGCGCTGAACCTGTCAGCTAGGATGTTAGCAATGTCTGTGGGTTCGGTGTATTTTTTGTCATTTTGGACTAATTCTGAGCATATCTGGGAATTCCCACCCAGGTTCCTAACATAACTAAAGAAAGCCTTGTGATTATTCTTAGTGTCCTGTGCAATTTGTCTCTCGAAGCTGGCCTTAGACGATTTTATGAGTGCCCGCAGTTTTTTGCTAATACTGATCAGAGATGCCTTCCCTTTTTGGGATTTTGCTCTATCATGTAGTAGCTTCCTCCTTCTATTGTATAGTTTGTTTATCTGCCTTTGGAGGATTGGGTCTTGGTTTTATTTGGGATTGCATGATCCATGCATTCCTGAAGGTGTTCATAGAATGCGTTTATAAAGGATTCTGCGGTCTGGGCCGTATTTTCCACAGGCCCGGTGGCTTTGAAGGATTCCCCCTCGGTTTTGAGGAGTGGGAAATTTTCTTTAGAGAAGTTTTTCACTGTGGTTTTCTGGGCAGGGGGTGGGGTCGGGATGTGAATATCCAGTGAGATTAGTTTATGGTCTGATCTTACCAGTGAGGGATACACTTCTGGTCTGGAGCATAGAGTCCCCATGTTGGTGATGATCAGGTCCAGTATGTTTTCCCCTCTTGTGGGAGTGGTAACAAGTTGTTCCATAGCATTTGAGTTTATAAATTCTAGGAACCTATGGGCTAGGATGTTGGCACTAGAGTAATGCTCCCAGTTTATGTTTGGGTAGTTGAAGTCGCCCAATATAATGGTGTTTGGAGAGACTTTCATATTTTCCAGTGTTCTCAGGAAGGCCAAGTGGGGTTCCTGGGTTTGGGAGGGTGGTCTGTAGCAGGCTATAAACTGGAAGGCAGTTTTACCCACTGTTAGTTGCACATGGATAGTCTCTGATGCTTCGTGCTGTGCCACCAACCTGGAGGTGTGGGTATCTTTGACGAATATTGATACTCCCCCTCCTTTTGTGGTTCGGTCCAAGTTTTGGGGCCGAAAAGCATGATATGAGGTATAACCTGGTAGTGCTGGGGTGCTCTCGGGAGCCTTGAACCAGGTTTCTGTTATCTGTTACAGCACAGATATCGATGTTCTCCATGCTAAGGAGAGTTTCGAGTGCGTGCATCTTGAGGTTTAGACTTATGGCGTTGAGTAGCATTACTCTTAGTTTCTTATCCCTTGTGATACCTATGGAGGTGGGTTTTCTTTTGAGCCATGCCTAAAAAAGGCACTATGGGGGTAGCAAGAGCCTTTGCCATTATCCGAAAGCCCAGGGGTGACAGGTGCAAGCCATCCCTAGTGAAGCATCGTGGCTTGTCGAGCATGTCATCCCATGCTGACAGGCATTGGATCCCCTTTGAATGACACCAATACGTAAGCCAATTGTTGAAATTGATCATCTTGTCTTCATATTGTGGCATCATTCTTGGTGAGGGTAAGATGCTACTCAAGGTCAGGGTCATACCGGCCTGGGCTACATGCTCAGAGAGCTCCTCTATGTCTCTTTTCATGTAGTCCAAGGAGGTACGTCTCAGGTCATTCACACCAGCATGGACAATGACTGAGTCATATTTGTACTTGCCTTGGAGTGACCTGAGTGCTTGTGTTATGTGGCAGATCCTAGCGCCCGACATGCAGCTCACCGTGACCTTCTCCTCATTCAGCCTGGTGAGCGGGACATCAGTGTGCCTGACGATAGAGTCACCTATTACAAGTGCATCAGGTGTGTTGTTTAGCCTTAAGGGCTATGACTGTTTGGCACACTGACTTTGTGAGCTATGTGTTGCACATGTTTTGTTTTGGGGTAGCGGTTGCTTGGGTGTCTGCTTTGGAGGTCTCTGCTGCTTAGGCAGATTTTTATTTAGAGCCTCAGTATGTTTTGTGTGTTTATGTGTTTGGTTTGCTGTTGTGGTAGGTCTATGTGAGACTGGAATTGTAGTGAGTGTGGTTTCCTTCTCCTCCTGACTGGTTACACCAGTACTGAGTTGAGAGAGCTTAGCCTCCAGTTTGGCTATATGGTTGCATCTCTCACATGTGTTGAAATTTGTTGGGAGGAGGAGAGGGTTGTCTGTGTACATGAGGCAGTTGTAACATTGCCTCAAGATTCCCAGATTCACCAGCTGGACCGGAGAGGAGATTGACAACTGACCTTTGGACATGCTAGAATAGTATTGGGAATTCCTTTATAATTGAAAAAAAGGGCCAATGGGGAACAAGGTACTCAAGGGGAGTTTGTGAGGGTGTAGTGCTTTTAATGTTTTAGTGCTGACTTATATAATTGCTTTAGTGAGCAAGTGCCAGGTAACGTAAATGCAATGTGTTACAGGTAACTTAAATGCAAACATGACAAACAGTAACTTTCTTTCAAGTGAAACATGGAAATAAATACAGTAAGCAATGCAGATATCACTAGGGATCCACAGAAGCACTGAAAAGCCATGTTTTAGGTGGAATTAGTGTTTCAGGGAAATAACAAGTAAACAAACAACAAGCATACAAACAAAGCTAGATTCAGCAGGCCTGGATCTAGTCTATGCTACAGCAAACAAGGTGTACCAATTTCAGTAAGAAGCAGTTCAAATATGCAGGCACTATAAGCCTTTAACCAGAAATTCCCAGCTCAGAAGGGCAGAGTCCAGCCTCTCCTTCCACAAGAGTGCAGACCACGAACCCTCTTAATGTAAAATAACTGGCCTGAAGCCCAAGTGCTTAAACCAGAATTAATATACTTTTAGAATAACAGACACTGAGCCCTCAATCAGCAGTTCCTAACTTAGAAGGATGTAAGCTACCTGTTCTGCCACTACAGTGCAGACCACAAACCTTCTTAATGTAAAACAACTGGTCTGAAGCGCTTAAACTAAAAGGCTTAGAATGAGTTACACCAAGCAGTAATAAATACAACTGAGTACTTTTAAGATGACGCAAAAGCAAAATAAAGTAGGAAGAAACACAAATACAGTAAAAGCAGATAATTTTTTTTTTCACAACTGAACTTCTTAGGTAACAGAAGGTTGAAACCTGAGACAGCTTTTAAGAAAGAAATCTCAAAAGAACCAATGAGGTGCTTAGTCTAAGCTGTAGTCCAGGTGACCTCAGTCAACCAATGACCTCAAACAATTCTCTCTCACTGAAATGCCTGATGGCTTTGGCTAAACCAAAATGTCTCTGAATATGTGCTCAGACACACAGCCTCCACAAACACTAGGCCCAAATACAAGCCTGAATATGGAAATGCTGCAAATATCTCCACTACTTAGAACAAACTGCAGAAATGTTTCTCACAGCTGAAAAGCAGCAGTGAGCCTTTAAATGAAAGTTTTAAACAGCTAAAGGAGCCTCTAGAAAAAAGAGTTTAACTGCAACAAATTATCAGAAACAAACAACCCAACAGATGCTTAATAAAAGTGGACAATTTCCAGTTAATACCTCACACACAGTGAAACTAGCTAGAAAAATACACAGTACACAAAGTGCTATAAATAACAAAGAAATAAAGAACAGAATAAACAAAAAACAGGATACTCAATGTTATATAGTATAGCTCCGTTTCCTCAGTGTCCTTCCTTCGATTAGCTCAGTATGAAATGGCAGGACACTCACAACTGAACTTCTTAAGTAACAGAAGGTTGAAACCTGAGACAGCTTTTAAGAAAGAAATCTCAAAAGAACCAATGAGGTGCTTAGTCTAAGCTATAGTCCAGGTGACCTCAGTCAGCCAATGACCTCAAACAATTCTCTCTCACTGAAATGCCTGATAGCTTTGGCTAAACCAAACACATGGGTGTAACTAAGGAAATTATTCTTCTTGCAATTACTAGAAAATGGAAATCAGAGAATAAACTGTACATGAAATACTGAATATTGCAACAGAGATAAAAGAACTGGAAGTAGTGTCTTTATAAAATTGAAGGAGGAAATTATGTAGAAATAAATAGAAACTGTGGGAACAATACATTTAGAATAATATTCTGGAGAAGGAATGAGGTTTAAGGGAAGTCAGGAAATGAACAAGTTATAAAATATTGGACTGATGATAGTTATAAAAAAGAACATATGTGATGTATGTTGTATGTAATTGGAAACATGTTTACATGGTTTGTCTTGTTTTATTTTAATGTTATATTTGCCAGAGTCGTAAATGATAATCTTATAAATATATTAAAAAAGCGGCAATATTGTACTTGAGGGCCTCACCAGATGTGCAGTAGCAAGCCCCACCCAAAACCCACCCCCGTGATATGTCATTCATGAATATGCATTCCCTCCGAATGTACAACAAAATGTAAAAAAAAAAAAAAAACAATAGTTTCACAAGGAGTCCTTACCAATTAATAGTGGAGTCCTTTATTTCATTCGGAGTTTACTTTTAATTTAAACCAAGCTGTGGGAACCATTCTGGTAACCATTTCCATTCCTGCATTTAGACCACAGTGCTAAAATTTGCACTTAAAAACTTAGTATAAGTAAACAAATAAATAAATGGGATAAAAACACACACATCATGGGAATTTTCATCATTTGTAAAATTTATTTGACAAATAGTTATTAAACTAAGGCTGCATCGATGTGTTTTAAAGACATAAACGAATGCAAGTTATTTGTCGATTACAGCTCTATTTCTTCTGCTGCAAAAAGGAGCAGGGCAGCACAGGCACTGAATACTGTTTAAATGTAGAATAAATAGTATTTGCCAATGATTCATTTAAAATACTAATAATAAATCCAAACAGATCCTCTCGATAAGTAATATTAAGGCACACATAATTTTAATACTTAAAATTGTAACTTCATTGGTATGTTCCACATATTATATACCTACTACCTCTGTCACAATTTTTTTGAGAATAGGACTGTCACAGGCCACGTTCATAATTTACAGACTATTGCACAGCCCGGGTCCACCGCATCTATCACTCAATTCGCGAAACGCCCACATCTGCACGAAACAAACTGGTGAGGCCCTTGAATACAATATTGCCAAAAAAACTTCCTAGTAATAAAATGAATTAGAGAAAAAGAAGAAAGCTTGCATATCAAGTCCTACTACATGACATATAAGGCAAATACAAGGTATAATGACAGTCAGAAACTGTCTAAGACTAATTGGGGGGTTTATAAACCTAGATTTAAGCAGTAGGCAAGAGAGCAAAGGAAATGAGGAGTTATGGGGTAACATGAACAGTGTTCTGCGGAGACATGAAAAGTTGTTAAAGAGGTTTACCAAGAAAAATGAAAATGAAAACTGATTAGATCACTAAGCAATTAAGGAAGACAGCAAGAGAAAAGTAAAGGTGGATCAATGACCGGACAGCAAGTTGGAATGATCAGTGGAAAAGTTATGTAGATAACAGAGCTCAGATTTTCAAAATTGTCAAAGAGGAAGGGGACAATGTTGAAAGCAGACATTAGGAATAAAAATAGGGCATTCTTTCAGTATTTAGAAGAAAGGAAGCATGCAGAAAGAGAATCTTGTGAACTAGTTTGGGAAGAACAAAAATAAGAGGTCAAAGAAAATGTGAATGTTCTAAACAAATATTTCTCATTAGTGCTCACCAAAGAAGAAAAATGGTGGCCCCAGTCAGATACAGCAGGACAGGGGCATATGGATAAATCAAAAGAGAACAGCTGATGAGCTCAAAAGTATATTCTGAAGACAAAAGGATAAAATACAGACACCAGATAAGGTCCCACCATGGAGCTTAATATAGACTGCTGAGGTTTGGGAAAAAATCTCTGACAAAGATATTCAAAAGGTCTCTTGAGCTTTCATCAGGGATTAGAGACAAACAAATATAGTGAAAAACTACAAATGCAGTGAGACAAATCCCCACAGGAAATTACAAGCCAATGAGAACTTAATTGGCAGGCAAAATGATGTAAGTATTCCTGAGATCAAGGCTTTCAATGTTGCTATGGCAAAATAGACTGTTCAATCAATTTCAAGCTGGATTCAGAGGAGATAGAGCCTGTTAGACTAACCAAATCCCAGTTTACTACAGGGTCACTAAATATGTAAACAATAGTGTCCTTGAGGATGTACTGTATCTATATTTCCATACAGCTTTTGAGTCATTCTTGCCCCATAGGAGCAATGTAATGTCAAGAGGGGTAAATTTGGGTAGCTAATAGTGTAGACAGGAAAAGAAGTGAATAGATAACAGGGAATATAGGCTTGGGGGAATTCTCTGATGGAAAAAGGTTACCAGAATCAGGGTCAGTGCTAGGTTCAGCCCTATCTAATATGTTACTTTCTGAGCTCTCACGAGGCATGTACGACTGGATCAGTCTCTATGATTGGTGATTGGGGGCAAAGGATGAAGGTCCTATCTGAAGGGGAACATGAGTAGACTGGAAGCATGGTATGAAAATTAGCATCCTCACATCAGTCCACTCAAGTACATGGTGCTGGATTTTAGACATAACCTAAGAGCTTGATATGCACATGGAGAAGTCAAGAAAAATATAAAGAACAGGGAAAAAGAAATTGGAGTTCCTATGATGGAAAATGTAAACCATCAGGCTCAGTTTAAAAGCAGGTTGCAAAAAGTTACAAAAAGTTGGATTGTATAGCTAACAATGAGAATCCTGATAAAGGAAGTGATTCTCCATCATTATCGGATACTCTTAGTTTAAAGATGGAGTACAGTTCTGGAAAACCTATTGGGAAAAGGGGGGCTGTAGTGCTAGATAAAGTACACAAAAAGGTGAATAACATAGTGAGTAGTGTAGAGATTTATGGCATATGAGGACAAACTAAGAGAGATTGACATTTTCCCACTGGAAAGGGTGAGCAACAAGGAAGATGGCATGTAAGTAAATAATGTAAAAGGAAAATGTTGTAATCCTGGAAAGGAACTGTAGGGCAAGATGAAGGGGTCATGTCATAGAGGACTATGACCATAATCAGGCTCTAATGTGTTCAAAACACAGCTGTCAAGAAATTCATCTTGAGACTGAAGTTTGACAGATGAATATTGACATCATTTTTAGAGCACATATCATCCCATGTATCATCACGTTCACCTCACCCTATCCTTCCTTTCCAAGGTAGTAATGTCTTCCTAGAGAACAGATCATAATTCTTTGTAGTGCATCGAACATTTCCTTCTCCAATTTACTACAAAAGTTAAAATGGAAAAAAGGTGTAGCAGTGGTGGATGTTTTACAGCTAAGAAAGCCATAGCACACTAGCCACTGCCAAACAAAGAAGAGTATGAGAAAGCTGGCAAATACCTCAAGCTTAATAAAAGTTTGAATTGAGTGTTTAATACCTTCCTGCTACTCATTCTTGTTGCTGCTGAGCAGTGTCAATGATCTGGCATGAAACTACTGGTTAAGAGCAGTGAGGGGTGCTTAACAAGACCTAGTTAATCACCTTTCTGACATCAGAAAGTTGCTTAATAAACTTGTCTTTCCCCTGATTTTAAGCATAATCACAGCACTTCATGTACTACAAGCATATTGAGGAAATGGAGCTTCTTCTTGACATGAGAATGTACTTTCTCGAAGGAAGGGCAGTTGAACACTGAAATCAGTTACTGCAATAAGAAACTAAGAAAGACATGTTTTTTAAGGAATCTTGAAATTCCTGGAGCAGATGGGTTGGAAGAGAAGTAGTACTTTTATTAGGCTAGCTGAATAATGTAGGCAGAATATGCAAATTAACAGTTTTTTACTGCCAGCTAGTTTACGTCATATAACATGAGGAAAGGTGGAAAAATGATATCAGGACTGAGTGCAATTCTACAAGCAAAGTTACTGCCCTTGCATAAAGGTCAGAGATTTTATTTTAAGATGGCTGTATGTGACTTTCCAAATGTGAGAATACTGAGTGCAGGAAGACTGCTCTCTGAGGCAAAATAATTTAATGGAACACACCATGCTAAAACTGAAAAAAATATATATATTTATCCTATCTTAATAGCATATGCACAACTAATACACCAGAATCACTGTGAGTGTTTATCTTATTTTACTTTCTTATGCCCCAGATAGCTCAATGGAACTGCCATACTAACACAATATGTCTCTTTGTGTTCTCTGAAGAATTTTTTTGGAGACTCAGACTATGCAACACAACTGACATCTTTCCTTCATTTAATTACAGTGATCATCTTGTGAGATACTGGCTTTTTTGAAGGTCTGTGAAAGCAGCTCTTTTTAACTGCATTCCTCTTCTGTACTTACCATAAACTGAAAAAAAGCCTTTCATAGTCCATTTATATATTTTTTTATTCAAGCAGAAGTTAAATGGATAAAAGCAACACACTAATACACAAAAATTGGAGTACCAATCTTCATGTAATGTCACAATATAACCTACCCCTATTCTTCATAAAATGCACATATTGTATTAACAAATGAAAATCTTTTTTTTCTAGAGAATTAGTTCTTGGAGAAATATTTAAAGTACTTTATTGTCCTCAACAAGATAATCTCAGGATATAAAATTAAGGGCAGTGATCAAAATTGAAAATTACAGAGCATGTGCTGTCTAGCCTACACCACACAGAAAGAGAGAAATTATTTTTCTGACGCAATGTGAGATATGAATCAGGAAATTATGTCGTGAAGGATTTCTGGACACCAAACAACATCTAGGTAATATTATAGATATACAGCGAGAAACATAACTCTGGGATAAGATTAGTTTTAAGTGAATCTGTATATCAGTAAAACATCTGCATGTAAATACATTTACTTTTCTTAAACAAACATGAAATCCTATTTCATTGAGATGAAATCTGGGAATTATACCACTTTTTTTTAATTCCATTTTCATGAGATCAAATATAGGAATTATAACTTGATTTGTTTTACAACTTTTAGTTGTTGTTGTGTCTTTCGGCTTTTCCCGGTTAGGGGTCGCCACAGCGGAACTCCGGTCCACTAATGATTGGCAGTACATTTTTACATGCCGAGTTGCCGGCTCTGGCGCACAACCTTCAACGAAGGTACGCCCATTCACACATGTCTCCACACAGAAGATGCTCTAGCTGAGAATCGAACAGGACAACGTCTTACTGTGAAGCGACAACGCTACCGCAGCACCACCACAACTTTTAGTATGTATGTAAAATTAACAGGTTGTTGGAACAGAATATTTAATAAAATAAAATTTCCAGTGTTATAAGCAGCAAATATGAATTATGGTGAACGAGTGTTTACGACTAAAATGCCAAACTCCATGAAGTTCCCAAGTTTTTCCAAAAAATCATACAGTCCAAATTTGGAATTTCCTGCCATTTTCCTGCAAAAGTGGACAACCATTTCCCCTGAACATCTGTTTTGGATCATGCCCACATTCAAGTATTTTCAGTTTTATTAAGAATATATGTAGCTTAGTACTTTAAAAATATTTTAAGCCACTAATATCTAATTTTGCTCAAATATATCAATATAATTATGTGTATGTGTGTGCATCATATAACTGTGTGTGTGTGTGTGTGTGTGTGTGTGTGTGTGTGTGTGTGTGTGTGTGTGTGTGTGTGTGTGTGTGTGTGTGTGTGTGTGTGTGTACGTGCATGTGTGTGTGTGTGTGTGTGTGTGTGTGTGTGTGTGTGTGTGTGTGTGTGTGTGTGTGTGTGCGTCTATATATATATAGATATAGATATATATATATATATATATATATATATATATATATATATATATATAAATAATAATAATAAAACCAAACTGCGATAACTAACATAAACAAAGAAAGAATAGTTGTGTAAAATCTTACCATAACCATAGATGTCCTTCTCTTTCATGTTGCAGTATTCCTGGTGTGGGATTTCCTGCCTTCAAGCGACTCGTACTTCAGCTCCTATACAAAAGCTTCAGGTTGGCTGTTGCAGCTGTGTGGGACATCACACGTAGGGCCATAAACCAGAGACCTTAAATGTGACATCTGCATGCACAATCCTCAGAACTTGAAGCCAAGCAGGTAAAGTGGATGGCCCAATAGGATAGGCTGCCAAAGGTGACAAGTAAAAGGTACTGGGTCTCTTCTGTAATGGAGAGAGGCATCAGGGAACAGTTCGACTGGTAGAGTCTGTGAGGGGGAATGGTGAGGGGGAAGGAATATTGCAACATGGAAGAGAAGGACATCTATGGTTATGGTAAGATTTTACACAACTATTCTATGTCTTTCTATTCCTATGTTGCAGTATTTTTGGTCTGGGAGAGTACTGCAGCTTAGTTTGATGAAAGGGTAGCAGACGCAGAAGATGATTCCAGAAAGCCTTGTAGGATTGCCCTGGCAAGTCATGCGCGTGCTTTGGAGATTTGGTCCAATTTGTAATGTTTGGTGAAAGTGTGGATAGTGGATCATGTAGCAGCTTCTATAATGGAAGCTGTGTCCATGCCTTTTTGGAAGGCTTTGGAAGTGGCCACTGCTCTTGTGGAGTGTGCCTTAATCCCAACTGGAGGGTTTTTTCTGTGGTGTGAGTAGCAGAAACAGATTGCCTTCCTAATCCAGGATGCAATGGTCTGTTTGGTGACTGCCTTGCCCAATGCCCTGGGGTGGAAAGATACAAAGAGTTGTTTGGATTTCCTAATGTCTTTAGTCTTGTCCAGGTAAAATCTCAGCTGCCTGTGGACATCAAGGGAGTGGAGTATCCTCTCTCCTTGATTATTAGGAGACGGGAAAAAATTGGGTAGGTGAATGGATTGATTTAGAGATAAGTCATTGACTACCTTGGGCATGAAGGAGGGGATAGTTCTCAGTGTGAACCTGTCCCTATGGAAAATGGTGTAAGGTGAGCATGACATTAAGGCTTGTAGCTCAGAAACCCTTCTGGCAGAGGTAATAGCCATTAACAGTACTGTTTTCCAAGTACAAAACTGTAGAGAGGCTGCATTAGCAGGTTTGAAGGGGAGCTGGGTGAGTTTTTCCAGGATTAAGTTCAGGTCCCATGGAGGAGGGATAGGCTTCATAGGTGGTCTGATATGTAAGACCCCTTTAATGAAGAGTTTCACATGTAGCCTGGCTAACAAGGGAGGATCTAAAGGTAAGCAGGCTGATAATGCGGAGAAGTCACTTTCACTGATGAATAGGAAAGTCCACCCTTTATAAGTTGACACATATATGAGAGGACTGGGGGGTGTCAGCCTCGTAAGGGTCCCTTCCCTGTCCCAGACACCACTGAGTAAATCTTTCCCATTTAGCAAGGTATGATTTTCTAGTAGTGGGTTTCCTGGCCTCCCTCAGGACTGATAGCACGTCCTCTGAGTAGTGGTGTCTGAATGGGGTTAGTAATTTATCACCCACAGAGTTAGGGATAGCATTTGCAAGTGTGGGTATAGGAGAGTTCCTTTGTCTTGTGTCAGAAGGCCCACCTTGTGGGGTAACTTGCAGTGATTGCCCTTGGCTAAATTGTGTAGAAGGGGTAACCAGTGCTACCTTGGCCAGTAGGGAGTCACTAGCAAGATTTTTGATTTGTCCTTCCTGATTTTCAGAAGAACTTTCTGAATCAGGGGGAAGGGGGGCGTACAGAAACTTCCCCTCCCAGGTGAAACTGAAGGCATCTACTCTCCAGGCTTGGGGGGAGTAAGTCTTTGTGCAGAAGGTCTGCAGCTGCCTGCTCTGGGGGGAGGCAAACAGCTCTATTTGTGGAGTGCCCCACCAGTGGACTATGTCTAGGAAGACCGTCCTCTCCAGCATCCATTCGTGTTGTGGAGAGGTTGTTTTGCTCAAGAGGTCTGCTTGCTTGTTGTCCTGTTAAGGGATGTAACTGGCTTGCAGGGATAGGTTGTGCTGGGATGCTAGGTCCCAAATTAGTAGGGCTAGACTGCATAATTGGTATGCCTTGGTACCTCCCTGTTTGTTGATGTACCACATTACAGTTTTCTCACATGCATTCTGGCCAAAGGTAGCATGGGAATGGTTACTGCCTTCAATCCCAGGAGTCAAAGGAATTGCCTTGCAGTGACTGTCTGGGAGAGCAAGACTTCCTAGAAGTGTGAAGTTAGAGACAGAACCTTGTCCAGTGGGAGAAAGGCTTTCATTTGTTTTGTATTGATTCTGCAACCTAGGAATATCTTGTCCCTGTCTTGGTTCAGGGAGGACTTCTTGAGGTTTGGGGTGAACCCTAGACTTTGTAGTAGGGACATAATGAAGTGAAGATGTCTTAAGAGGGAATCTTCTGACCATGTTTGGATAAGGATGTCATCCAGATATGGGTAAATCTGGATTCCTTGGGTCCTACAAAAGGCAATGGCTGGAGCTAGACACTTTGTAAACACTCTTGGGGCAGTGGATAAGCCAAAGGGCTTAAATTGGAAGTGCAAGAATGGGCCAGAGAAACACAGGAAACGTCTGTGTGAGGCCCTGATGGAAATGCACAGGTAAGCATCTTTTAGGTACAAGGTGACCATCAAAACATTTGAGGGTATGAGGGGTAATAGAGTGGGAAGTGACAGCATTTTGAAGGATGGTACCTTCAGGTGAAGGTTTAGGAAGGAGAGATCCAAAATGGGTCTTCAGGGACCGTCCTTTCGAGGGACCAGGAACAGACGGGAATAGAATCCCTTTCCTCCTTGTCCTGTGGGAACAGGCTCTATTGTGCCTTGTTGTTGCAGGTCTGACAGAATTTGTGGTAAGAGATGGCATTGTTTTTTTGGGGGAAAAGGAATGCCCTTCCAGGGGGGAATTTGTTTCCAGAATAGAAACTATCCTTTTTGAATAATGGTTAATACCCATTGGTCTATGGTAATTTTCTGCCAGAAGGGGAAACAGCAGGTAAGGCGAGCTGAGTGGGGCAGATGAGCAAGGCAGTCACGCATTATTAGGACCTCTCCTGTCCTGAAAGGGTTGTCTAGGCTTAGGAGGTGGCCAGTGACCTGGATGAGGAATGCCCTCAAGTTCCTCTTCTGGGTCTGGAGAAGGAGGCAGCAGAATGTGGGTTACACCTAACAAAGGTGGTCTTAGCCAGGTAGTTTCTGTAAAATTTTGGTATAGGGGATACCAGGAGATGTTTAAAATCCTGTAATTCCTTGCTTTTTTCTTGCAGATTCTTAAATAAGTCTGTAGATTGTTTTCCAAAGAGGAAGTTGTGATCCAGGGCAGAGTCCAAGATTTTGGACTTGAAGTCCTCTCTGGCAGATTCTGTAGTCTAAGCCAGGAATGCCTCCTTAGGACAGATGCTGATGCTGCAGAGTGAGCAGAGGCTTCTGCAGCATCGTAGCTACGTCTTATAGAGTGTCTAGCCACTTGTAGTGCTAAGGACAATTTGGAGGAAATATCTGTTTTAATGGGACTGTCAGGAATTGAAGCCAGCAGCCAGCATAGAGGTGACTTGGGATACTAAGTCTAGGGCATATTTGGTCATATGTGTTTGACAGTTAATGGCCTTGAAGGCCAAAGTCGAGGAAGTGTACACCTTCTTGCCTGTCCTATCCATGGATTTGCTATCTTTATCCGTGGGCAATAGGGAGGCAGAAGGTAACAGCCTAGTCTGTTTATCAGGGGCAGTGGCAATCACTGCTGGGTCTGCTAAGGGGGGATTTATGATGAATTTTTGTTCCTCTGGCACCTTGTAGAAGTGGTCTGGGCACTTAGTTGCAGGAGGCTGTGAGTTAGGAGCTTTAGAGGCTGCAGTAAAGGCATCCAAGTATGCAGGAAGAACAGGGGGTACAGCTGAAGGGGAGGGGGACTCCACTTGCAGCAGTTCAAAGTATCTTTTTTGGGTTTCTGTCATTTGGGAAGTATCCCATTTGAAATAGTCTTTCATTTTGGGGATGATATCACCAAATGTAATGTCTTCAGGTGGAGAATCCCCTTCCACAGAATCCTCATCAGGAGAGTAGTATTCCTTGGGAGAAGCAATCTGGGATGCATAAGAGATGGATTCATCCGAGGAAGAGTAGGTAGATTTATGTTCTTCTTCTTCCTCAAGTAGGGGAGCCATGGGAATAGAAGAAGCAGAAGTAGGCCTAGGGCTTAACAGAGGCAATGTAGTTGTGGGTGAAGCAGAAGACCTAAGGGCCATAAATATCTGCATAAGAGAAGAGGTGAAGGCCTCCCAGTCTGGAGGGGCTTCAGAAACAGGCGTAACATGTTTTGTTTTCTGCTTTTTTTTGGTTGGAGTCGGTCTAGAGCTGGGTTTGGCAATGGCTGTATCAGAGGTCTGGATCCCGGTTGTAGGAACCACCAAATTTGGTTCCCCCTCGACATCGACAGGCGTCGGTGTCTGAGAAAGCTCCGTGGACGTGCCTGACATTGGCTGTGTAGCGGCCTCCATGAGGGAGGTCAATGGAGCCAACGGATCTGCTGAGCGCTCCTCAACCCCTACATCAGTAGTTGTCAGGATATCCGGGTGCAAAGCGGAAGGCGATGAAATCCTAGGCATTTTGGCCTTCTTTCATGGAAGTTCTTGGGCGGCCTCCAAAGTAGGATCCATTGTGAGAGCCAGCCTTTTGAAGTGTTGGTTTTCTAAGTAAAGGTTTAAGGCTGCCAGATGGCTCCGTAAGGTCTTAGGCACAAAAGATTTACAAATAGGGCAGGAATTATGATCGTGTTCCCGGCCTAAGCAGAAAACGCATTTGTCATGGGCGTCCTTAAGGGAAACTTGGCACCTGCATTGGCACTTTCCCTTTTTCCCTGACATCAGCTGAAAGCTACAACAACCAAGCCTAAGCAATACGAAATATCGGTAATAATTAGAATGCAAAAAAACCCAACGGGTTACTTATCTATAATCAATCTGATGTCTGGAGAGCAATCGTACAATGCAAATGTTCTGAGGATTGTGAGTGCAGACATCACATTTGAGGTCCCTGGTTTATGGCCCTATGTGTGACGTCCCACACAGCTGCAACAGCCAAGCTGAAGCTTTTGTATAGGAGCCAACGTACGAGTCGCCTGAAGGCAGGAAATCCCACACCAAGAATACTGCAACATAGGAATAGAAGTACATCTGTACTAATAAAACAACAAACTTCTTTCTTATAAACTAAAAGAAAGACACTCGAAGGCAAAACTGATGCTAAGTGCTTTCATTCTTTAATAATATTTGTGTGTGTGTGTGTGTGTGTGTGTGTGTGTGTGTGTGTGTGTGTGTGTGTGTATATATATATATATATATATATATATATATATATATATATATATATATATATATATATATATATATATATATATATATATATATGGGTCCATGTCAGATAGACGAAAGCACAGGTAAACGAAGACCACATCAACAAGACGACTTCGCCGACAGGATGGATCCCAGAGAACGGTAAGTCAGTGTATTACGGAACAGAATACATTCCCATTTCCGTAATACACTCAAAACCAACATTAAAACATGT
>NC_056736.1:512801852-512811852 GCF_019279795.1 Protopterus annectens
TGTTGATGTACCACATGATTGTGGTATTGTCTGTAACCACTTGAAGAGGACCTGAGGACCAAAGATGGTTCAGAGAGTTGAGTGCCTTGATCAGGGCAAACATTTCCTTGATATCTATGTATTTGTTGGTTCTGGAGTGTAGCTCATGAGACATTTCCCTGTGAGCTACATCTCTGAAATCAGAAAGCTGCAGCACCACTTCACTGTAGAGTGATTAAGCTAAAACCACAATTGCTGCAGCTGTATCCTAGGACATGAAACAAGGAACATCTCAATGGAAAACATACTGAAATAAGAACAATCTTAGTTACTTTAGCTGCCCTAAGGGATCACTGCGATGTTCCTTTTTTTTTGTCCTAACGCACCGCTGCAGCAATTGTGCTTTTCAGCCAGATCGCGCTACTGCAAAGCGGTACTGCAGCCTTCTGGTTTCAGTGATGTAGCTCAGAGGGAAATGTCTCGTGAGCTACACACCGGAACGAATGTGTTTGCATCTGTCCTTGGTGTCACACTCTTCTCCCTGCAGCTTAATCCCTCCTGAAACTGCTCCCCAAGCAAAGTCCAAAGCATCTGTTTTGACTGACTGCTTTGCAGTAGTGAAAGCGGAGGATTGACCTGGATTTAAGGATATCTTTTCTCTCCACCAAAAGATTTGTCTTCTAACAAATGCTACCAGTAGGATTTGAAAAGATAAAGGTGTAGATGCTAGAACCTAAGAAATTTCAGATACAACTGCATCTTTCTCATGTGGAGGCTTGCCAGGGGTATTATGAGAAGCATAGATGCCATGAGATGTAAAATCCTGATGTATTCCCTTACAGAGACCAAAGTCTGAAAACAAAACCTTAAAAACTGATTTATATAAAACTCTATTTTTTTCCTATGTAAGAAAACCTGTTTGAACTGAGGTGTTTAGTTGACATCCCGGAACACAATCCTTTGTGAGGGAGTCAAGGAAGACTTTTGAATGTTCTTTTGGAATCCCAGCTTGTGTAAGACATCTCTCACCCAAGTGAGAGATTCCTGAAAAAGACTCTGCAAAGATAAGCAAGTTGTCTAAATACAGAAAAATGTGAATACTTTGTAGCCTGCATTGAGCTATAACTGTAGCTAAATACTTTGTGAGCACTCTTGGTGCAGTGGATAGTCTAAAGGGTAGGGCAGAGACTTGATAATGTGATCCAGATACACAAAACTTTAAGAAACATCCGACATCTGGATGAATAAGGATGTGATGATAAGTATCTTTTAATCCTAGTGTTGCCAGGAAACTTGAAAGAGGAAGAACAGGAAACAAGTTGGGAAGTAACATCATTTTGAATGTGGGCACTATCGCAAACAGGTTTAGAAAAGAAAGATCCAGAATTGGTCTCCAAGAATTTTCTTTCTTTCTTTCTTTGGCACTAGGAACATCCTTGAAAAAAATCCCTTTGCACCTGCAAAGATGATACTGATTCTATCACTCCTCGGGACAGCAAGTGATGAGGAACTGGTGGAAACAAAAAAGTCTGATCTAGGGCATGAGGAATGACCCCCTGGAAAGGAGGAATTTCCTACTACTACCATCTGTAACCTTCATGAATGATTTTCAGAACCCATTTGTCCGAAACAATCTGTTGCCAAAGAGAAAAATGGAGATTCAGACTTTTTGAAGAAAAAAGGGGCCAGGGTGGAAGGGGTTCACAATGTCTCTTGGATAGCCATTCATACTTGTTGGACTCCCCTAGGTTCTGGAGGTCCATGATTTCTTTTTGGAACTCCCTTGGCATTTCTTCTTAAACATCTGTTTACTTGTATTGTGTTCAGACTCTTTATTCTGTTTTTTCTTTTTCTTTTTTTTTTTTGACAAAATTGGATGAGGAGATAGAAAATTGTTTGGAAAATTTGGAAAATAAGGGCTGAAAAGTCTTAAAGATTCTATGGATCAGCTTTCCCCTTTCATCACACTTTTTGATTACCTCTGCAGCAGAGAGGCCAAACACTAAATTTCTATCCAGAGGGAGAATTTAAAATCTCATTTTTAACATCATATGGGAGTTTTTGAGAATGTCGCCATGCAAACCTCCCCAAAACAGTACCAGTGGTCATAGCCCTGGAAGAATTATCAACAGAGTCATGCACACACTCTGTAAATAATAAGTAGTGACCTGTGCAAGAGAAAAAAACTATGTTATTTAAAGCAGATTTTTCATCTCAAGAAGAAACTGCAGATAAAACATTCCTCATACTTTCACAATTTATCAGAACAATTGTTAACATATGAGCCTGACAGTTCAAAATTCTGAAGAACAAAGTTGTAGAAATATATACTTTTTCCCCATACCTATCAATAATGTTGCCATTCTTATCAGAGACAGTAGGATTGGAATTAGCAAAGTGCATAGTAGCAGAGGGATCAGCTAAAACTATGGCTGCTAGGCCAGGTTTGAGAATAGTGTATAAAAATTTAAAAGACTGAGGAAACTTTATAAATCCTACCTGCCTTTTTAGGGGCAGTTGGCTGACAATCAGAAAAATTACAGGCAGTAGCACATGCATCCTCTAAAGTAGACAGAACAGGCGGAATGGGTTTGGTTTCCAGAAAAATCATTTTGTAACAACTTATAGTACATTCTGAAGGACTGAGAACCTCAGTGTTCTCCTGCTGAAAACAATGACATATTCTAGCAATAGTCTCAGAGAAAGAGAAACCCCCACGGGGATTTCAGATTCAAAATCTTGAAGCTTTTCAGGAAAAGATGAATACTTATTTGTATTAGCAGAAACTACTTTACAAGAAAGATCAATACCCTGAATTAAACCCTGATCCAGACCCAGTAAACTACTCCCATCCAAAGAAATCTGAGGAGAAATAGATACATGCTTGGCTTTTGTTTTGTTTTTGAAAGGAAAAATGGAGCCAGCATGTTACTAATAGGGGCAGCAGCTTCCCCAAGGATGGGTACAGCATTCTGATACAATAGGCAAACCTTCCCTGTTGTTCCCCATCCCAGGATCAATAAGAATGACTCTCCCTTGCCCACCGAGGGGACCCCAACAGCTGCAGAGGATGTGGCTAACCTCAGATCCATAGTGGTTGTAGGTGCTACACCAGAGCGATCTTGGGTAAAAGATAAATGGCCTGAGGTACAACAAATGGCCACAACAGAGTCACCAAACTACACTGAGGCAAATTGTTAGTCTGCTGTGCTAGCAAAGGCTGTTTGCTTATTTTTTTTTTTTTTTTTTTTTGTGGCTGGAAGAAGGACTAAATGCGGGACTTGCAGTTTGCTCCATGGTCAAGCTGAAAATGGCGCCTCCTTCCTGGGGAAAACAAGCAGCAATTGCCAGTAAACACTACCAGTCCACAAAAGTTCATTTTTGGCAGAAAAGCACAGTAAAAGCACTTTAAAACACTATCCCAGTTCCACAAAGGTAACATAAACACAATTTCTCCACAGAAAAAAATTTTTCAGTTACTTTACATCACTTTTAGAATGATATAAAAAATAAATGCTCCATTTTAAATTACATTACAGCCTGAGGCAGTATGTTAAAATACAGCGCTCCGAGCTTTAAAATAACTTTCCTGAAGAGGAAAGTAATAAAACCAACAAAATTAAGAAAACTGAATTTTTTTTTACCCAAAGAAAACTTATCTCCCCAGCAAAGGAAAGCACAAGTCAACTGCTGATTCTTGAAAGCCTCGGGGGGCATACTCTTCGGCAGCAGTAAAACTCTGAAGGGCTTCGTACCCAAACTTGTCTTATAGTCAGCTCAGCTCAAGCTGTCTGACAGTTTGGGTGCATGGAAGGTGTCCTTAAGCTTTGGAACCTGGCTGGATATTATATCCTTGGCAGGATATAACCGATATAGCTAAGGCTTCTGCAGCAGTAATCAAAAACATAATGCTCATGCAATGAGACATCACATCTGAGCATATACATTAAATACCAAGTTTTTTGTATGAGCCAAGTCCCCCCACTGCTACCCCAACACTCCCATCTAACTAAATAAACCAAATCCGAAACTGCACAATACTGGGGAAAGAGCATATTCCCCAAACCCAGTGTTATAGTGATCTCATACAAAAATCAACAGCTTTCCTGCCAACCAAATTAATTTGGCAAAATAGTGGTCAACTAACTCACAGACTTCCAATGTCAGTGCTCCCAGACATATATGTGTGAGTGTGTATGTCTATATCTATCTACATTGATTTATAGATAGATAGATAGATAGATAGATAGATAGATAGATAGATAGATGATAGACATATATAGATATATGGATCTATTTCATAATGCTGAACATTCAAAAGACTGAAAACCAAAATATCGAAAACTCAAAATATCAAAAGCATTTTTAATTCTGGGAGGCAAGTCCCCATGTACCACCTATGCAGGGGCTGTGCCCCCAAACCCCCAGCTAATTATATATACCAACTACGAGATTGCATAACAGTAGAGAAGAGGCAGGTTCCCATGTTCAGTATTTTGAGTTTTAGATATTTTGTTTTTTTGTCTATTAAACTTTAGATCTTATGACATAGTCAGGTATACACATACATACATACATACATACGGTTTATCATCACAATGTTGCAACACACGTGTGTGACTGGTCATATACCCGAACTGAAATGTCAGAAACTGTACCATCGAATCCTCAGAAGAGTGAATATGCTACCCAAAGAATGTTGATAGTCCAGGAATGTTTGTTTTCCCTCCACTTGTTTTTCTTCAACTAAGGCATACTGACATACTGAAACACTGCTTCATATTTTCTTTGTTGTAATTATACAAAAATGTAAGAAGACACAGACTCAGTCAGCATTCTTGTCAAAGCTCTGTATTTTTCCACAACAGATTATGTTTCACAAAGAATTAAAAAATATTTCTTTAAAAACATGTCCATGGAAGATAACAGCATTTAAACTGGAAAGGTTAAAAGCATTAAAATGCAAACTAAAAAGTTGAAGACATATTTACAACTTAAAGAATTATCAAATATTTACAAACCAGTCTGATGGCTAAGAAATGATGCAGACCACAGATTCAGGTCTCTGAACAGTAAACAAGTGATGAATATTCAAAAATGCCATCATTTGTGATTAGTAAGGTTTACCCAGACCATGGATTGTGCTGCAGGAGTGGGCATTTTTAACAAGGTGGTCATATAATCAAATTGTCTTCAATAAATCCAGAAGTCATGTGACTTTAATCAAAACAGCAAATACATAAGCAAATACAAAAAATCATTACATATTGGAAATGTATTTCAGCTGGCTTGTGCATCAAGCCTGATGCTCTGTTTATGTCCTATTTATACAAATAATTGTCATGTTACAAGAATGTTGCTCCAAGAAAATTGTCCAGTTACCGATAGAGAAGGAAATCTTTTAATCGCTTTGGAAGATGCAGTACAGAAATTTTGTTAAGACGTGATCGACCTAAGCACTTTCGTATGCATAGTCGACAAAGCTGTACCAGGAGATCTGGACCTAGGAATCAGAAATTACAGTTCATTAAAGCTAAACAGGAAATAATAGGCATTGGAAACACAATGCATGATTTTAAATAATAAAAAAACTTAACACTGTCTGCACTGGCTGGTAGGTCAAGTTAATTAACAGTGCATAGTGGTATGCAGATCCCTTTGTCCACAAGTGCACTGTTTCCACTTACTCACAATTCATAATAAACAGTACCAAAACAACCCAATCCAGTAAAGTATTTGGATTCTGTGGAACATATGGACAAAGATCTAATTAAGACTAATATGACTGGGATTCAAGCAGCAGTCAAGCCACTAAAACAGCCAGCTTTGAAGGCTGAGTGTGACTCATCATTGCTAGGTCATCCATGCTGGGTTGAGGTAGGCAGCCAAGTCTGCAGAAAGAGATAGATGTAAGCACCCACTAAGTAGCATGTCTGCACACTGTAGCCATGGTTACTACGTGTAGGGAAGCTTCCTCTGTTTGTGGTCTTGTGAGATTCTTGTTTGTCTGGGTGGCTGCAGGACAGTGGAAGACAGGATAAGCAAAAAAATTCAGGGTAAAAAAAAATAACACTACCACCTGGGCCAATCTTTGAATTTCCACATTTGGGACAATTAGGTGCCAACCCACTTTCAGTCACTCATGTATTTGGGAGTGGACATGGTCTGGAGAATAAGCCGATACCTTAAAAAAAAAGGACAAAAGAGGGGCCACCATCTGGCTGCCTGGCTAGTTCATGTTCACAACAGCCTGATGGAGAAAAAGATTTAGTGAAAAAAGTATGCTTCAGTTTGGATTATTCAGCAAATTGGAAAAAAATGGGAAAAAAAACATATCACTAGACATATATCAGTTTTAAATAATGGTATGATTTGCTGTTAAAGAATTATTTTTAAATAGTAATAATGGTTTTAACATTAATAAAATAACAGATATTATTCACACAAACAATGTGTAGTGCATGAAGCACAGTGATTACACTGATATTGTGAAAAGACAAACCAGTTAAGTGATTCTATAATGCAAGTCCCGATCTTAATTGTTAAGCACCCGTGCTTTTGTTAAGATCAGGTATAATGCTAGGCACTAAAACCTGCCAGTACTAGCCAATAAACAACAGCAGCAGAGTTAAAAACAGATTTCTTTCTATCTGCTGTCTGTGCCAGTAATATGTCCCTGACTTTCTTTAACATAAAACATGTTATGCTGTCTTTCTGAAAGTAGTCATTAAGTACTTTACAGATTTGAAAGTTGGAAAAACACTTAGCGCTTTTTTTTTTCTTTTGTAACTAGTAGTACATGGAGCAGATAAAGTTCTGTACCCTACAAAGAATTATGATCAGGTCCCCAATCGTAACCTTTTATTATGTGTTCACGACATGGATACCAAGACTCACCCCGAAAGCACATTTCTTATCATCCATATCCCTAACATATAATAAGCTGGTTATGATCAGAGGCCTAATCATAATCTTCTATATTAAAAACCTGTAGACATATTATATATAAATACCATGAGATAAAAACATGTTGTTTTACATAATTCCTACATTTGCATCAATATGCATATCCTGCATTAAAAAAATATAGTAAGTTTAAGAAATAGGGATCTGACCTTTTGGAAACAAATGTTGAAAGAGACAACAAATCCAAGTCATTTCTAGTGCATAAACCAGTAATAGGAGTTTCCTATAGAACTTTTAAATGCAGAAGTTGTGATTTTTATTTGTATTCTAATGAAGTCTCTTACAACTGTGGGATGAGTTGAAAGTGCTTAATATAGCAATAACCCACGCCTGGGTGTGGGTAATGCTGGATTTACCCACGGTTGGTGTGGTTTGGTCACGAGGGCAAAGCCCGAGGGGCCAAACAAACCCAACCGTGGGTAAATCCAGCATTACCCACACCCAGGTGTGGGTTATTGCTATTATACAATGACATTATTTAAGAAAAAAAATAATTACTTTTCTTAAATAATGGCATTGTGTAATGCCTCCTTGCTGCCCTTATGCAGCTGTCTGGTATTCTGCGGCAGTTCTGATGTACTGCACATGCGTATGCCTACGCAGTACATCAGAGCTGTGGGCAAAAGCAACGGAGAAAGCAAGATCTCAGTTGCTTTTTGCAAACTGTTTCACTATTTTAAATGGGTTTAACATAGCGAGACAGCTTTAAAATAAGCAACGGAAATCTCCATTGCTTATTTTAAAGCTGTCTCGCTATGTTAAACCTATTTAACATAGCGAGACAGTTTTGAAAAAAAAAGCAACGGAGAAAGCAAGATCTCCGTTGCTTTTTATAAACTGTTTTGCTATGTTAAATGGGTTTAACATAGTGAGACAGCTTTAAAATAAGCAACGGAAATCTCTGTTGCTTTTTTTTAAAGCTGTCTCGCTATGTTAAACTCGTTTAACATAGCGAGACAGTGTTGCTGTAAGAGTTATAGTAATGGAAAAAGACTGGATGACCGGACCTTTTTCCATTACTATAACTCGGATTTACAACTTGCACGCTGACCAATCAGCGTACACGTTTTTGAATATTAATGGGGGGGTCATTGTATAATAGTTTATATTAAACATTTCTTCAGCAACATTGGTGGTTGTTTTTGGATTATTAAATGTTAAGAGAAACTAAAGTGCTTAACACAGACCATTTAATGGGAAATAATATTTGAATATGGAAAACTGGGGTATGTTATCCAATAGAGGCTGTCCAATTCAAAAATCCACAAGTCTCAGCCGTTCACTTCAACAGTTTATTAAAAAACACACAGCACAAAAGATATCGGATTAAGCGCTTTCATCTCATTAGTGCCGCATTATAAAACACATCAGGTATTTGATTCTGATGAAGTCTCTGGATAAGAGATGAAAGCGCTTAATCCGATATCTTTTGTGCTGTGTGTTTTTTAATAAACTGTTGAAGTGAATGGCTGAGACTTGTGGATTTTTGAATTGGACAGCCTCTATTGGATGACTACCTGAAATTCATCATTTGGTGCAGTGTGTGTTTTTGTGGAAAACTAGGGTATGTTCCAAAGCAATTTAATGTCAGATGCAGCTGGAAAAGAATACCAGCCAGTTTTTAATTTTAAGGATTTGATGAAGCGTAGTTTTTCTGCATGAAAGCACTTGTCTTTTTATTAAACTGGAATTCTTTTTGTTAAACTGGAAACTCTAGCCTTGGTGGTCTTTTTGAATTTATCTTACAGTTTTTAATTTTATAAACAATCTTGAAACAAATGATGACATAGGTAAATAATATTTATTCAAAAATATCTAAAATAATTAAGAACTATAAATGTTTATCAAAAATAACTATTGAGATTATGCTCACCGGATGAGCTGTTCAACTTTAACTGCGCAAGATAAAAAAAATAATAATTTTAGTACCTTTAAAAAACTTCACCATCTTTATTGTTCTCTTGGAAATTTCTACATAGATCATTTATCACTGAACATAGAATTGAAATTATTTATAAAAAGAAAATGTTTAGTTGTTAAAGAACTAAATCTGTAATCAAAGCAGACTGGCAGCATGTGGTTTATGACTGTAAAGTTCTACAAGGTCTGCTAAATTTATGTTCACAAAATGTTTGATACTGTTTAAGGCTCCAATTCCTGGATGTGCATCCAAGTGTCAATTCCCAGTTCTGTGGAGCTTATTACACCAGACAGGAAAAAGATTACTGAATACTGGAAACATTAGATAACTCCGTTCATTTCAGAATTTATAAATATTGGCATTGTGTGTCAAAAATAAATGTCTATAATTAAGATGAAAATGGAAAAAAAAATAACCACATAATTTATGTACTGGGTAAATTTAACCTATTAATAGAGAAATATTAATCTATGTTCTATGATCAATTTATATTGTTTGGCTGTTTAGCAAATCTTAGTGATGCAAACATACACACACACACACACATATATATATATATATATATATATATATATATATATATATATATATATATATATATAGATATATATATATATATATATATATATATATATATATATATTAAAAAAAAAAAATATATATATATATATATATATATATATATATATATATATATATAGTAAGACTTGGTGAAAACATATTTTTCAGCAATACAAATGATCCTTCAAATGGTGTGAATTATTCACATATTAGATGACTTTGCCATGTATTTTCACATGTAACAGGGGAGTGAAAAGACTCCAGCAGAAAAAAAAACTCTGCAAACCTTGCATGTACTTATGGGAGATTTGTACATTACTTTCTATCAGAAACTCAACCAGAACTTATCTGAGGAAAACCTCAGGAACTAAGATCTGTCATAACTGAGCATATCTGAATTTTTTTTACATTGAATTATTGCATTTTGTATTAAGACCTTTGAGTAGCTCTCACTCCATAGTCCTGCAGACTTTGTAATGCTTTAACTTGGTTATTGGGATGGTCTCTTTCTGCCTTTCCAGTAATTAGCAAATTTTCAGCTATACAAGTACATACAAGTCATTGACTAAGTTT
>NC_056736.1:512816852-512821852 GCF_019279795.1 Protopterus annectens
GAGGCAAAGGTAACAGCTTTAGTCATGGGATCCATCAAACGGGTCTGCAGAATACAGCAGAAGTTATGTAGGTCATCATTTAGCTGAAGAAGGTCCGCTTTTGACACATCCCTAAATACAGAGGTATTTGCAGAAGTAGTACCACTTTTAAAGGAAAAGGTCACTGATTTATGGTCTGATTTAACGAGGGAAGAATATACATATGGAGGTGTCTAAGAAGTATCTGTATTTCTGAGGACATAATCAAGGGTGTTGGAGCCCCTAGAAAGATGGTTAACTATTTGTTCAAGGGAATTAGCTCTGATAATTTCAAGGAAGTGTTGGCAGTGTAAGTCATCCAGTTTACTGGTGGAGTGTTAAGTTTCCTCATTATCAAGATGATGGATTTAATGGGGGATTTCAGCTAAAGTGTTAGGATATCTAGCATGATCTTAAAAGGACATACAGGATGTTCTATAGCTAACTGTGAAATGATAATTAATCTGATTTAGGGTGATTTGGAAATCATGAGTTTGAATTTGGTGTCCAGCGGAATCTGTTGCAAAATTATAGTATCCTTGACAAATTCTGATCCTCCCCAAAATTACCAGTACGTCTGAAGACACAATCCACAGGCTGTTGGAGGACACACAAATAAACTGTCCTCAACATGGCTGATACTTCTCCCAACCAGATCTAACCAACATTTGCCAGAATATTCAGTATTAAACTGGCTTATCCTTAAATAAGTTGGTAAATCTCCCAGCTAGACCTAAACCACATCTGCCATAATCAGTATTAAAATGTTTTCAATTGCCTTTCCTGAAAAGCTTTTATTACCTAAGACAATCCTCTGCTGGTTTACAGACCACTGCATAACAGCAACCTGCTTCTCTGTGAAAAAAATATATACTCTGTCGCATATCGTCTACTCAGAGGCGATCTCTGCTTAACATACAAGGCCATGTCAAACCCAGAGCTGTTGGACATGCTACACTTAAAGAAATCCCAATCCCTCAGAGCTACACGCTCCAGGGATCTAAACCTTGTCCTCACAATAAACAAAACATGCTGGAGGGATAGGTTTCTGACATAGAGACTCCCCAGACTCTGGAATAGATTGCCCATACATGTCAAGCAGAGTGCCTCTTTGGACCTCTTCAAGAGGAACCTTGACGATTGGATGGGAGAAAGGAAATTCACCCCAGGGATCACGTCAGTCGCCCTGCTAGACAGGGGTCCAGGAAAGTAAATAATGTGGGAAGAAATAGCCAGGGAATTGTTATGGCTAGGCTTGTATAGGCCCTAGGGCTGATAGCCTAGTACCAACCTATGAACCTATGAAAAAGTCAAGCAAATACTGAAAACTGTTAGCTATGGATCACTTATAAGCAAACTAACTTCACAAAAAATGGCCAGTCATGTATACCCTCTAAATATATCAACAATACAGCTTTTCAATTTCCACTTAGTATATTCTTGCCTTTTGGAATTAAATATTTCAGAGCAGTAGTTAGATGTACTGTTTACAATCCTGCACCATGGTTGTCCCCAGATATCAGATGGAAGACAAGAGGCAAAAATTCAGCATGGTGCATCTTCAGATTCCTAAATTCATATAGGAATAAACAAAAAGTCAAAAAGGCTAAAGCTTCTCATCAGCAAGTGAGGCAACTAAGACTTGTTGTCAATCCAAAGGGCTCCTGCAATATGTTTAACAGTCTCACAGGATGCTGAGATTCTACAGAGCAGCCCAGACATGACGTAAACCAGCCGTATCATCTCAAACAACAGACCTACTGTACATCTAGTTGGTCTCTGCTTCAGTACACAGCATTTGGTCCCTCTATAAATCAATCAAAGAAAGAATCAAACTTATTTAGATGCCTATACAACTAGACATATTAGGATACCAAACCCCTCTCTATAAATCAATCAAAGAAAGAATCAAACTTTATTTAGGTGCCTATACAACTAGACATATTTACAATACCAAACTAAAACAAACCATTCAAATATGCAATTAAGCCTAATGGTTCATATGGATATGCAGTACTTAAAATGAGATCCATGAAAGCTTTAGTAAAAGGTGCATTTTGCAACATCTCCTATAGAAATGCACACCATTACATTCTCAAAGCTGCCACAGATAAAAATTAAAATATCAGAAGGATAACAAGAGAGAGCTGTATGCCTAGAGGACTCAAGTCTAGACCTGGGGATTGCCAGAAGTCCCAAGACCACTAAATGGAGAGCTTGAAAAGACAGGTTGATGACAAAGCCCTATTTCTGTTGGGCTTTAAACACCATCACAAGATGCTGAAAGTGATTCTGAGCTCAAAAGATACCAGTCCAGGACTTTCTTATGAAGCTCTTTCAATAATCTTTCATCTCCCCCACCTCTCTGGAATCTCAAACATTTATTGTTTAATGAGTAACTGATGAAGGTGTCTTAAAAATGTTTAACGTGAAGATAAATGAAAGGGGAGTAACAAAAATAATTTGACTGTAGAGACGCTAATGAGTACTGACAGTATGGCATCTTCCTAGACACAGACAGCAGCAAGTGGGATGGGACAATCTATGACAACCATGGCTCAAGAAGCACAAAACACCTCCCAAGAGTTGATGTTTCTTGTGCCACAGAAGACAAATGGGAAGACTGATAATTTTATAGAGTAAAGTGCCAATACGAACATGGAAATACATGAAATGTTAATGGACATTTCTGATGCCCTGTTTTCCCTGGAAACTACAAACCCAGGTCTAAATTTGGACGTAACATGTACAGATATCACCCCACTATTGCCTGGAATAGGCTCCTACTAGAAATCAGGACCCTTACACATCCTAAACAATTTAAGACAGCCACCAAGGAGCACTTTAAAAGTCACTGGTCCTGCCACGGCATTCTCTCCTCCTTAAACATCCCCTACTTCTCATACCTTAATCTACTTTCTGCCCTTAACTCACTCTTCTCACTAGCTCTCTCTAATCATCCTTGACTACTCTTTCTACTGTCTACTAAAACCTATTAAGCAAATCGCCTTGGAGAAACATTCTATTGTAACTGGCTTGCATTCATGCAACTACATTATTATAAAACTGGGTTTTTGAAACCACTTACCCCAAAAACTATATTCATCTTAATGACATATTTCTTTTTATACATCTTGTAAATAGTTTTGCTATAGTCCTGATTATTGACACTGTATAACATTGTGTTGCTACTTAATACCTTGTAATAATCCTGTAACATTGCTGTTTAATGCTAATTTATAATGAAAATTGCATAATATGTTGGAGCTTTTCTCCCTGGGCCTCCATTGAAAAAGGGCTTTTCAGCTCAGTCAGACAAACCCAGTCAACAAATGTAAAATAAATAAAAATAAATAAATGGAAAAGGAAAACTTGGCTATGAAGTACAGACTAGCAGACGTAAAAGCTAAAGTTGACCTGCTGCAGGAGAAACAATCTGATGAAATAGGTCATATCTGAAAAATGTATGAGTGGTAGCTGTGCCAAAAAAAAAAATAAATTGAAGGGAAAGGCTTTGCTCAGTTTATATAACAGTATTTGGCATGCTTACCTCTCAGATAGCTCAGTGATAACTGAAAGAGTGTGCAGAGTCTTTATGTCAGGAGTGGTTTCCAAAAACAGACAATAGGCATACCATCCAGGACACCATTGAGGACCTTCTCCAAATTCCCAAATGACCCAAAGCACTGCCTGGTTAAGTGACTTGCTCAAAGTCACACAGCAGGCAAATTAAGGCTAAGGGAAACAAACCATGTATTGTCCCAGGAAATAGGTGACTAACAGTTCATAGTCTTAATCTCTTGTACTAACAACCAGACTAGATGCAGACATACACTAATAAAGATGGAAATATTTGTGTTCAAAGAGCAAAAACTGAGCACTCTAAGGAAGCCATAAAAGATTACATGGCAGGGGATGAGAACATCTTTATTGACAGTGATTACTCCACATCTACTTGACAAAAGAAAATCTAGTGTTAGGAGGTTAACTATCAATAAATATGAATGAATCTAGTATCTATTCCACCCTGTAATGCACTCAGATGAACTGGCAGTCTTACAAGGGACATGGATCAGGTTCGGCACTGATTAAAAAAAGAAAAATAAAGTTACCACCAAGGATTATGTCCCATCTTAGATGTCAAATAACCAACATGTCTGGAGACAACATGGAGGCCTGTTCATGTCCAAATATCCAAAATGAGAACTGAGCCAGGCATATGTCTAAAATAAATGGTCAATGAGAGTCATCAAGTCAGCAGTAATGTTTGTTTTGTGGATAAACCTTGCAAATGAATACAGCATCCTACACGACACCAACATTCTTCAGGCCTCAATCGTAGGTATGTAATTTAATTCAGGCTATATAAGTATTGCATCTGACATGGTATTCACCTGTTGGCATGCAACTTCATCTCAGGGCAGCAACAAACCAGGGTCATGCCACTGGACTCCGAGTACAAGACTGTGCAGTCCCTGTTCCTTGCTCACCCTCTGTGTCTCTATAGGAGTCACAGCTGATGGAAAAGTGTGATCACCTTCTCTTGGATCTGTTAATATAAAAATGTTAGAGCAGATGCAGGATGTGCCCATCAGGTACTCCTTATATTCATACAACTAGGAATGAGAAATAAATATATACAAAGTTTAAAATGATATGAAATATCCCAACTACAAGCTGATAATGTCTAGCTGTTGTTCAGTTCTAACAAGGAGCACCTTATTAAAAAATAGTTATAGCAGTCACAGACACAAAGCATAAAAACAAGAAGTAATGAACTATAAGGAGTTGGGAGGGTGGCCTAATGGTTAAGGTGTTTACCTTATAAACACAAGGTGCAGGGTTTGAGTTTCACAAGGGATATTTGGCTAGGCTTAAAATGGCTCGCAAGGACAGTTAGCCTGGTACTAATCTATGAACCTATAAAGATCAAAGGAATTAAATTTTGCTTGAAACATAAGTAAAATATATTGGTGAGACAG
>NC_056736.1:512826852-512976852 GCF_019279795.1 Protopterus annectens
AGCTGTTGCCTTCCTGTACATAAATTGTTGATTTATTATGTTCCTTGTCCTCCTGCTGCCACAGGGGATCACTTCAGCCAGGGGTAGTGGTATCAACAGAACAGAAGGCAACCTAGATGAATGGATGGGGGTTAATCACATAAGAATTCAGCCATTTCAGTGACAAAAAACTCGAACCACATTCAGAAGAATACAATCTCTCCTCTATATGTTTACAATTTGTTTGATATCACATTTCAGAACTAAATATTTCTTTAAATACCAGTAGTGTTAGTTCTTTAACTATATGCAGTGAGATATCATAAACCATCTTTGTCTGCACTGCAGTACAGTGTTTGTATTCTTTGAACCCTGAAAAAATACAAGTAGTCAGTTCCTTGACAGTGAGTGATAAAGCTCTGAGAAGACCTAGCTGACCGGGGTTTAGTTAACAGCTTGAACAATGCAAGGGATCAATGGAGAGAGGGAGAGGTGTGCTTACCTCTCTCTGGAGGAAAGGATGATTAATTATGCATTAAATCCTTGGAGAGAAGCTGGGATTACTGGAATTGCTGGTCTTCTAGAAGCAAGGCATCTAAAGGGTCCGTCTCTCAGAAGGTGTGGAAATATCCCTTACATACAGTATATCTAATCCTCATTATGCCTTTCAATATAACAAGTATGCAAAATTGGAACCACACACACACACACACACACACACACACACACACACACACACACACACACACACACACACACACAGATTTACCAAGCATGCTGATAGCACTGTTTCTACCCCTACAAAAAATGAATGAGTCATAGGGGCAGGGCAATATGCTGGCCAAAAGAGCAGATGGGACAAAGGCTTGATGGCCAGAAGAAAATGAGAAAAAAGTAACAAAGTAAAAAATGCAAGTTACTAGAAATTCAGTATTACAGCATTTTGTAACAGTAGAACAATTTCCCTCTTTGAATCACACTTAGTTCGTACATAAGCTTTAGACATAAATACTAACTATAAGCATGTTAAGTCCTTCAGTTAATGCACTACAGCTTTCATAGCTCAAATATTAAAAAAGAGAACTTCAGATACTATAAGGCTGAGGGGCGTGGCCAAGGATGAACACAGGATAGCAGCAGATCTCTTCAGCTCCACCAATTTCACTGCACTGACAGGAAATAATTACTTTAAAAATTAATTTATGAAGTAATTTTCTTTCTAAATATGTTTGGTTTATCTATTTCTTGAATTATATATAAAAAAAGAAAATTTTAATAATATTCCTGTCAGAAATCACCTTGGAAATTTTCCTGCCAGTTTCTCTGTTTGAAATGAGTTCCAGTAAGACAAATTCTCAAGATTCCAGCATCAAGAAAGAACTTCAGTCTCTGATATCTACAATCCAGCAACTTACTGCTAAGATGGATAAACTGGATACTAAAATTGATACCTTCATAGAAAAAACTACAAAACAAATAGACTTGTTACATATAGACTTGCAACAACAGAAGATCCAGATTACAGGCATAGAAGAGACTGTAAATGACATGGAAAATAGAATCCAAGAAGAGGAAATCAACATTGAGTTTTTGCTGAAACAAAATACACATCTACAAACAAAGCTTGATGACCTGGAAAATAGATCTAGGCGCAATAACATTAGGATTTTTGGACTGCCAGAAAATATTGAAGGTAACATTATTATTTCTTTTTTAACAACATGGCTCCCTTAAACTTTAGACTTACCAGAAGCATTTTCTTTTGGTATCGAAAGAGCCCATAGATCTATAGCTAATACTAACTCTAACAAAAAGTATCCTAGATCAGTTATAGTTAGATTTTTATCATCTTTTGATAAAGAGATGGTTCTTAAATCTGCTTGGGCTAAAGCTCCTGTTAAAATTAATGAGACAACTGTGCGTTTTGACAATGACTATTCTTCCTTGGTAATAACTAAAATATAAGTTTTTCTGCCATTAATAAGGGAGCTTAAGAAAGCACAGTTTAAAACCTACCTTCTGTTTCCTGCCAAGCTAAAAATCTTCCTTCCTGATGGTCTTAAAATTTTTGATGACTTAGACTCTGCATTGCTGTTTATCAAACAAAATAAGATTTTGGATAAAATAGAGGAAATGGAATGGGCTAGTCCTTCATTAAAGAGGTTGGCAACAGAAACGTTGTGGAAGACTTCGGAGAAGAAAAAGAGACTAAAAAACAAATGACTTGTTCTATGTTTTTTTCTTTTTTTTTTTCTCTCTTTATTTTTCTTCATTATTAATCTTTTCAAATATAGTTACTGCATTTTCAGAAAGCCACAAATATTCTGAAAAAGATTTAATCAAAGTTATTTTCAGTGTACAAAGAATTGTTTTTGTTTCATAATCAGTCAAAATATCTGAGGAACTAATAACAAGCTATCATTCAATATGTTTCTCTTTCTGACAAAGAGAACTAAGGTTAGTAACTTGATACATTTTTTTTTTTTTTTTTCTTTTTCTTCTTTTCCTTTATTTTAAATAATGACATTCTATTTAGATTATGCAGTGGGTAAGGGGTGGGGGAGGGCAGGGAGAGAAGTGTAATGAAAATATGATAAATGGAATAATAACTTATTTATTCCTTGTAAAAAAGTATATATGTTGTTTAAATGCTATTGCTAATTATACTTCCTTGATTATATTGCTTATGCTTGTTTACAAATAATTTGTCATGCTTTAATTAATAATAATTAGAACTAAATAATAGTAAATAGTATGTTTCATATCCATCTTTATTAATATAAACAGCAAGTAATATTCCACTGTAAATACTTTTTATAGCTTCCTTTTATATTTTTTTATCTTTTCTTTTACTCTCTTTTTATTTTCTACTCTCTTTTTTTCTTTTCTCTGTTCTCTCTCTTTATTTTCTTTCATATTAATATATTGACATGCTTTTGATCATACTGGTACAGTAAATAATAAGATTTGTATAAAAATTGAATTGGGGCATAAATAATTAGTTCTATTACATATTAATAACTGTGGGCTTAGTTTCACTTTCATAGAGGCTGTAATAACTTGTAAAATACTTTGCGAAGGTTTTGCTATGTTTAGCTTCATTTATACTGCTAAATGAATGTCAGTCACTTGTTTTTAACAAAATTCCCGCCAGAATGTTAAGGGAGACAATTTGGGATGTGGGTTACCTCGTGAACAGTGTCCTTGAGTTGTTTTAAAAGCTTCAACACTCAGAATCCACGCAGAGAAGCTGAAAGCAGTCAATTTGAACTTTGACCCCTGAATTCACACTGACACATCGCAGATTCATGAAGAACACTCTACCAGGAAGTAGAACTGCTGCAAATGTGACTCTGCGATGGAAAATAAACTCTATAACATTTAAATGTGAGTTATCTTTTATAACTACTTATTTATTCATGTTATAATTTATAAAATATGAAAGTTATAATGATTTTAAATGATTCAGTATCTCATAGTAAGCAAATGTGATATTTTAGAAGGCATAGAAAGTGAAACATTTATACAAGTGTTTTTGAAAGTTTACTTGACTGCAGCATACTAATGTATGTAAAAAACTTATGATTTAAACATATACATTGCTATAATTCATTTGATTTATCTGACTGACAAGCATAAATATCTTTATGACTCTATTTTGGAAGAAGTTGTCATGTGACATATTTTAAAGCAGCAGTTTAGATATACAAAATACAGATGGCTTTCTTCACAATAATGCTAGTGTTTATGAGAATTTACATAGCTATGCAGTATGATTTATAACAATTTCTATAAATATAATATTTTATTTTATTGGCAATAATAAGTATGAGAAAAAAGCTCTGATACAAGTAATTTAAAGTCTTTTGGAAGCTGTTAACTGCATTTATATGACAGAAAATAGGTACATCTTAATATATGTAATGTCTGAACCATAATAGCCAAAGTTATTGATTTAAATGAACATTAGAACTTATTTTTACAAACTTTGAATAAATTAATATGTAGATATGCCCTCCTTTTTCTTTTTTTTTTTTTCTTTTTTTTTTCTTTCTCTCCCTCTCTCACGTCTTTTACTTCTTTCTCTCTTCTTGGTTCCTAATATCAAGTTTATTTGAATGCTATTTGAATATAAATGTATTATATTAAATAGATGTACATAGCAGTATGAATAGTTTTTAAAAGTTTCTCTTAGTTTATATGATGCTGATTTTTCAAATGTGTAGTTTTGTCTTACCAGATAATCTAATTGAAAGTTGTTAATTTAAGTTAATAATAACTAGTATTAAATTGATAAGGTGGCAGCTGAGGTACTGCTGCTTAGGGTAGGGGGTTAACTTGAGTAGTATGTACTACTCTAAGTTGGAGTTTTTAACTCCAGGCTGGGTGCAAGGTTTAATCCTTACATTATTTTCTTTTGTTCACTGTTGTATGTATATAGTTCTGACATCCACAATACATTTTGTAAGCTCATTGTCACTACAAACAAAATTAAATCTTATACAAAATCCCATAAGAGATTCAATAAATACAGCTATATCTAAAGGTACACCTAAAGGAGGAGGTATAATATTACTTATTTTGTTAATTGTTATTTTGATTATAAGTTTTATATGTTTTAAAAATGCCAAATGACTTCTCTAAAAGGAATTTCTTTAAACATTAATGGACTGAATAATCCATGTAAAAGGGCAAGCCTAATAAGATACATTAATTTACATAAGGCTAACTTAGTCTTCCTTCAAGAAACACATCTCCTGAAAAAAGATATTGATAAATTAGCCACAAACAAATATACAGTATTGGTTAGTTCAGAGCACACTCAGAAAAAAAGAGGTGTGGCTATTTTATGGAATAAAAGTATGCCCATTCCTAAAACTATTAAGTCTTATCAAGATGATAAAGGAATGTTTTGTATGGTTACAATACAAATTAATGGGAAGACTTATACATTAATCAATGTATATTGGATACCTGGAATTGGTATTAATACAGTGAAATACCATCTTGATAAGATCATATCATTCTCTATAGGAGATATTATTTTAGCTGGTGACTTTAATTGTATCCTACATGAAAATGATACTACTACTATAGGAAAAAGGAAAATTACATCTAATGCAAAACATTTAAAGGATTTTGTTAATTCTTATCATTTAAATGATATTAATAATCAGATAGACTCAAAATCATTACCATACACCTTTTTTCTAACAGATACAAAACTTATTCAAAAATAGATAGAGTCTTTATTTCTAACCAGATGGTAACAGAATTAATTAACTCTAAAATCATTTCATGTCCTATATCTGATCATAATTCAATTGTTTTGAGTTCATGATAAAAATACTTACAATGTTCAGATCAAAAGGATACCAGCATACTTAACTCAACTAAAAGACTATAAAGAATATATACTTTCAGAAGTACAACATTTTCTAGACATAAATAATACTCCTGAAGTCTCCATTGTTTATGTTTGGGATGCTTTAAAATCATATCTATATGGACAAAGTATCAGATGGTATAATAATAAAAGGAAATCTTGTGATAAGGAATTGTTAGATATTCAAAGTAAATTAGACTCTTATAAACATAATAATAAAGAAAAAATTATGGATAAGAAAGTCATTGAAGAAATAAACAAACTAAATGAGAAATACAAAGAAATTTTAACTCATAAAGTTAAAATAACTTTAGAGAAATACAAGTTTTTGTCTTACTCAATAAGCCCCAAATACTTACATAGACTTAAAAACAAAACAAAAAGGTTGAATAAGCAAAATCATATCAAAGAAATTTTCTCTCTAAGGAAAAAGAAGAATGTTTCTAGTCTATCAGAAATACTAGATGAATTTAGAAATCACTTTCACAAAATTAATCATAATAACATTAACATGGAACCTAAAGATAAAATACAGGAATTTATAACTACAAACATGAATAAAAAACTTAATAAACAACAGATTAAACTATTGGATAAAAGTATTTCATATACAGAGGTTGTTACACAAATAAAATGATTAATATTCAATGAAGAAAAAACTAAAATACTACCTATATATACATGAAAAAATGTTCTCATTAGTGATTTTATTAAATATGTACCCAATTCAGGTCAGATAACTTATCTAGGTATAATATTAACTAAAGATATTAAATCTATTATACATAATAATTATAATACTTGTCTTCTTAATATACAAAATCTTTTCAATACCTGGAATAATATGTTTTTTACTATGGAAGAGAGACTTACAATTATTAAAATGATAATATTCCCCAAGATATTATACTTAATACAATCAATAATACTTCCACCTACAAAAATAATTATCAAAAAATGAAATGCACTAATGTTAAATTTCCTATGGGCACCTAATAGACCTAGGATTGCATTAAAGAAACATACTAATAGCTGGTCTCAAGGGGGTATTTCTTTTACAGACTTTAACTTATATACTATCTCTTCTATTGTAAAAGTTATTACTTTGTTAATAGATCAGTCATATGTTGCAAAATGGAAAGATTACTGGGAGTTAATTGGTATTCACTTCATGAAAATCTCCTTAACACATAAAAATATGATTGTAAATAACTCCATGCTAAGGTTACTAAAATAATTTTGTACTTCACCTATTACACCTAAATATATAGTTAGTTACCCATTAAACATTATTATTAGTTATCGTAATTTTATATTCATGCATCCTAAGTATAAGGAATGGAATTTTATTATATTCCCTATAATGTATACTCGAGGTATGCTTTTGTCATCCACTTCTGAAGGAACTCATTTGGCTACAGATAATGATCTAAAGTACTGGTATCAGTTGCTATCTGATAATAAAGTTAAAAATCTAGATTTCTTAAAACAAGAATTTGATCTAAGAGAAACTTGTTGGTTAGAAGTTCAGACCTTTAGACAACATCTCATTGATAAAATTGATCTAATGTCTATAACAGTTAAAGAATCTATCCCAACACTAATTGATTACTTGATATTAAATTTACAACAAAAAGTTTCTGATAAAGGTAAGCTTTCATACATACATAAAATTATCAGACAAGAAACTTTTTACAGTGTAGATACCTACTGGAATTATTTCACTTCCATTAATGGTGACCCACCAAATCAACAATATAAACAATATATTTTGGAATCTGCCTACAAAACTACGTCTTCCATTGTCTGGAGACTTTTTACATGGAAATGTTTACATAGATCCTTTTATACACCTTTGATGATGAATAAAATAAATAATAAAGATAATCTATGTAAAAGATGTAATGTAGAAATTAATGCTGACTGGGCTCATATGTTTTATGACTGTATAAAATTGAAAGAATATTGGAAGTCAATTAATGAATTTTTGCAGGCTCTCTTTACAGATAATTTCATTATTTCTAAATCTCTTATATTATTCAACACACCTGCACCTCAAAGTGTTAAAAAGGTTAAGCTTCCCTTGTTATGGTCTATTCTAGCAGTGGCTAGAAAAATAATAACCAGAAATTGGATTTCAGATACACCTCCTTCGTTCAATGAATTTAAAAATGTTATGACTATAGTGCGCCATATGGAATTGATGACAATAAAATCAAGAACTACTAGAAAAACATCTTATTATATTGTATGGGATAATTTACAAAACTTGTTAAAAAAATCTTGATCTGATTGTAGTGGATGTCTTTGTAAATACTTTGGTTATTTTGTTGAATGTTATAATCATATCTATTTTAATTACTTGTATAAAATTGTTATGATATTTCTCATGTATGTTAAAAACAATAAACGTGTTTTAAAAAAACAAGATACTATAAGGCTAATTCAAACAGCATCAAAAGCAATGAAAAACTATTTGAAGAAAATAGAATATCCAAAACTACAACTGTTTTTATTGCAGATTTAAAAAGTACACATGCTTTTGTGCACAAAGATTTGTGAAAGCATGTGTTCATTTACATATTCAATAACAACAGCTGTGATTTTAGATGTTCTGTCTTCTTTACACAGTTCAGATATTACAGTATAACTATAACTGAAATAAATCCTACCGCCAGTATACAAACCACTTTGTTTATACACATTTACAAAGAAAACAAAATTCATTCTATATTTTTAGACAGACTGCAAGGTTAGGATGGGTCACTGCTACATATTCAACTTGCCGCTGGCCTTAACTATTATGACATTGCATGTGGTATAATTCTGCCATCTGAAGGAATGATGGGAACTTAGGGAAAGCAGTTCAACACTAAAGAATTTACTGCCAAGAAAACATAAGAGGAACATCATAAGATTATTAGAAATGTAGAAACAAATTAGTTTTATTATCTTTTCTATCTAGTTATATACTGTAAGTTATGAATAAAGGCATAAACTTGAAAAGATAAATGCATAAAGAAAGCTTTTATACATCATACCTAAATGCAGCAGTTTCCTAACACATTCTGTCCTCTGGAAGACACATGCCACATAAAGAGGTGTGCCGTAATGGGCTGCTTCTTGGTCAATGTTTACACCATTATTTAAGAGAATTTCCATACACTCTCTGTGACCTGAAAAATAAAATATATACTTCTCAGACATATCAACACAGCAGTTTTAATGATCACTATAAATTACTATTTACTGATTTAAAACATAAATTAAAGTGTTACGACTGAGCTTGCCAGTGTATAAGCAAATGGATAAGATTATTACATTTCAGTTATATAAATAAAGATGAATGCCTGGCATCTAAGGATCTCTGCTGCCCAATAACAGCATTTGTATTCTAGAATGCCCCATACAGTGTAATTATTATTATAAGTTCTGGATGTCTATGGACATTTGTTGTTAATCAACTTTTTAAGGGGAACCATTCCTTTTTCCAATAGAAATGCTTAAATCAGAGAAATTCAAGCAGAGTATCTAAAAAAATTCTTTCCTACTTCAAGTCAACAAAGAAGGGAAAAGGAGAAAGACAAATATCTGCTTGCTTTTCACAAAAAAAATTGCATTTCTCTGACTATTGGAACCTTAGAATTGACTATAGTGAGTACCAAGGATGAGGGGGCTCAGTCCTCAACATAGGGTGAGAGATGCCATGTCTAAAAAAATGCAATTTCATTCAGTCAAATGAAGTGGATCAACTTGCACGTGTGTACAAACTGACATGATACAGGAAATAAGATATACTCATTGTGAAAGGGGCATATATCCACACACTGCAGTCTCTACAATGAATTACTGACATTTCAAAGTCTGTAAAGTATTAAAAATATCACAATTGTGCTTACAAAAGTACACTTAGTTTCCTGATGTCTAAGCTGCATGCTCAAGAGAATACGTGACAAAACGAAAGTGCTACTTTTCAAAAAGTAATCCAGGATTTTATTTAGATCATATAGAAATTCTAACCAATCAGCATCTTGACATTAGTGATTGGCATGCATTATTCATAAGTCAGCTGTTCAGAATACTAGAGCAGATAAAATCGCACATCTCTTTAGCTAGCTATTTACAATATTTTCATGTTAGTCAATGCAACACAGACTTTCAGGAGCAAAAGCACATCTCCTTCTTCATCCACACCAACCAAGGGTATTCAGCCCAAGGGTATATTAAAGCCTCCATCCCACCACTAACTCCAAATGAGATGTTGTTTACAAGAGAAAGTTACCGTGGCTGTAGTGTTCTTAATTACTTGTTACTGCCTAGTAGGTTTCCCCAACATCACATCACCCTCCCAACTTTTAAAACTGAAGATAAATTATCCATTGTCTCTTTGTAAGTAAATATCATTCAGTTTCATTCACCACAAAACAGATATAACATTGACTTTAAGAATTCCTTAAAATCTGTCTCCAGAAAAAGGCTGAGATAAAGAGTGGGATGTAATATACTATGTGGCGTATTACATTTATAAGGCATTGAACCTCAATGATGTCTGGAATGTCAAGGGTGCAATTCAGAGAGGAAATCAAAGTTTCACTACTGCACTGCTTTATTCACATATGAAGTCCAACAGAGTCCCTGTAAATGTGTCTACACTACAGATGCCTGAAAAGTTTCTGAGGTCAAAAGTCATCCACTTACAAATGTAACAATGACAGATGTATATGTGAATGCATGCGCAATGCAGATGTGACATCACAGCTGGGACACATAGTGAGGGTAACGAGTTAGAACACTGTAGCTCCAGATATTGTTCACTGTTAATATATATTTATTTTACTTTGTTTATGACAGTTTTAAATGTATTTATTAGGCAACAGAGTTGATTAAGTCAGCGTCAGCTATATGTGCAGTCCACACAGATGGTACAATAAGTATCATTAGTGACTTGGCATTATGCCTGCACCATAATGTTACTTTATTGACATCTTTTAGACAGGAGTAACTAAAACAGGTGAGCAGTAGTCAGACTAAAGGACTTAATAGAAAGAAGAGTGACAAACTTAGCAAGGACTGGCAACTGTTCTGTTCTCATTGTTGATGTAAGAGATGGCTGTGAGCAGAGCTGAAAGATGGGACTGCAGGGTAGCCACTGGGTTGACAGAAGGCTAAGAGAAGGAAGAAAGTTGAGATGGCAGGCATTTTTGGCCTCTTGCCAGTGTATTGCAGTTGATAGTTCCTGGATATCTGGTGCCACTAAAATGTTAAGGTTAGGCACCCACCATAAATTCAGAAAACAAGTAAACTAGTCAGTGTCAATGGTATGGAGGGACAATGTATTGGCTTTGGACCAGGTGACTTAAGTTTGATTAGCACATGGGGTGGGTAGTGACAGGAATGGGAGGGAAAGATGGGCATGCCAATCCTGGGGGGGGTAGTCAGCTATGTACTGCATAGATCCCTTCGGAAAAAGGGATGAGATGCAAACACATAGCCTTATGGTGGATATTAAGCTCAGTAAGCAACCAATAGGTGATAGCCTTCATAGTGAGTGTGTGGGAGCATGCACCCATGAAGATAAGGCTTTGTGAGTCTCTGTGGTGATATAGAATGTCTGTGCCCCTGCCCAGGGGGTGGGACTAGATCATAACATATACCTTCAATGGCACAAACCAAATCATGGTTGCCTAAATGATGCCCCACCCCTCATCAGCTCCTACGCAGTGTTGGGTGAGATCCCTGGGTAAATGGATCACTATGTTTGATCAGGTGAAGGCATGATGGTCAGCAGGCATAAGGATTAAAACAACATTAAAAAATTAATGAAGCATTTTACTATATACTGATGAAAACTAAAAATAATGGAATGCAAATGTGTCCTGACTTATTAACTGTCCAAATTAAGTTGGGACAGTGGGATCTTTTATACATTTGAATTCTGTCTTTCATAATTATTTGCTAAACTGACACTAACTATCATATACGAGAGTAAAATGAAGAGGAGAAGTATTGTGTGAAGTGTTGCTTTTAAACTGTGTTCTCATCTCAAGTAACATAACTTTGTCTTTTTTGGTTTTCTTTTTTGATACAGGTGCTATCAGGGTCTAGATTTGTTGGCTAAGACTAAACTTGTCACTCAAAATGTTTTTTTTATGTCAGCTGCATTTAAGACTGAACTGAAATACATGTATCTTTATAAACTGCAATAATCATAGATTAAATTTTCACAACCATTGAACTACTGGTGCTAGAAAACTGTTGTCAAAATGTCATTATGAAAGTTTGGTGAAATATCGTACTTGAAGGAAAGTGTATTTTAGATGCTGGTGCAATTTCTGATTAATAATAATGACTTCTTTTTACTGCAGGTAATAGCTAACAGTCCCAGGACCTAGAAAGCACAGTTGCACATTCTCTAAACCAATTCTTTTACAAAAGATTATTTATATAATAGTGCAAGTAAAAAATATGTTGGATAATATATTATGCCTCTGCCAGTAGCATAGAGGAGTAAATTCCTGACTGCTGCTCAGGTAACACAAGCTCAGTTAGCTTCTTGGGTGCTTGACTTTACAAGAACTGCAAACCTCTCAACTGTACAGATTTCAAAAGAATTTGCAGATTTTTTTGCCTCATATTTTTGGTCAATTCCTCATAAAAATTGTGTTTTTTGATAAAGCACTGGGATGACTTAAGGATTAAAGTCAATAAATCATGACAGTCATTTGAGTTTCAGACTTCATATCCTTCAGAAAAATGTATGGTAACACAAATCTTGTTATTCTATCAACTTTCTAAGGTTATAAGACCAATATTTAACATGTGTCCCTATTTTTGGGCCTTTGTCCCCCAATTTTGTCAGGCTTTGTCCAGATTTCTTGCAGTAAGAGGGTGAGAGGTAAGACAAGAAGGGATGACAGACATACTCATCCTGGGAAGGTAGGCATGCCCATCCTGGGAGGGTAGGAGTGCTCATCCTGGGAGGGTGGGGGTGTCCATCTTGGGGAGGGAGGACATGCATGTGGATGTACTTCAGAGTTGACTCCTAATAAAGGATGTGTCATCAAGGGGCAGTGCCATGGCTGAGTCTCCATGGAGGCAAGACAATACACCAGCAAGACCATTCATTACATGTCTTTCCCTAAGATGTCAACAGGCACATGCCAGGGATTGGGAGCATAAACATATAAAAAAAATATTCCCTAGCAGCAGTGTGGTGCCTCAGTCTCCTCAGTGGCCTTGAACATAGGTCAGACAGAGTCCAGGAGAGGTTAGTCAGGATAAGTAGACTTGGTGAGTAAGGACAGGCCTCTGGAAACAACAGTAAAGTAGATCAGCTGTGGGAACACAAACAATGCATGGTATGCAGATTACACCACAAGGCCATAAATGACTGTTAATTGGTCAGTTGGTTTAATTATTCATGTGCAAGGGGAACTGTCCAAAGATTCTAAAATACAAATATTGACAATGCTGTTTAATACTGGAAAAATTTGACATGACTAAGGCAACTACAATGTTGATTTTGATAACATTAAGCATGGAATTAGGTAAATGTAACAAACATATTGGTACACTGTTCTCAAAAAAGTTATTCTGTTTTTCCTATTATGAAATTTTATCTGCATTTCAACAGAGAAATAAGGTTCCTATATTTTACAAAATTGCTGCAATATAAAGGAATATGTTGACTAATGACCGCTGCTTAGTAAATATCTGCATTTAACATAATTTGATGGTACTGATCTATTTCTATAGCAAATCTTTTTAGGGCAAATACAAATTTGTGATAGAGGTTGAGATTTAATGAGACTTTTATCTATGTTAATATAGTGTGTAGTTCCTCCTTGCAGATTAAGTAAGCAGTCCAAATAGTATAATTACAGTTTCTTAGTTTTGCATAAAGCTTTAATGTGTTGTATGGGCATCCCTTAGGTTCTTTGCAATCAAACAGATAATTCTGTAAATTGTGGAAACATGCCCCTTGTTTTACATGGAAGATTTCTATACAGGCTTAAGAGGTTGTTGAGATCAGTGTTATATGAGTAGAGATGGAAAGTATATGCTGAAGAAAAGGTCATAAATGGGTTGCATGAAAAGTGTGAGTACTTGATCTTAAATTGACTTACTTTAAAATACAGATTGGAGTCAAATATAGATGTGGTCACCAAAGAGTATAAACAGATCACAAACTCCAGAATGCTCAGCAGATAATTCAGTTATGACACCAGTAGTGTAGTATAATTCAGACAGAGTCAGAAGAAAAAAAAATGAAAATAAGTAATTAGTAGTTATGAAACAAGACTGATGAAATGTTTGCCTAGAAATTGAAACAATTTCATGGCACAGTCTAAAGTTAGACTTAAGTAAAGTATTCCATATCCATGTAATGCATTTAATGGGTGATCCTTTGGAGAAGGAGGGGAATATCGATGACATTTGAGTATTAAACATTTCTGACTTAAGTCTGAAAACAGGCAATCCTCACATATACATTTTGAAATATAAACTTATAGTGAGAACATTCTGGAGGTGGGTGAGATAGTTGACAACAAAGTAAAGAGTCATGTCATACTCGCAAATGATATGATAAGACAAGTAAAATGATGTACAGAACAAATTACCAATATTAGAGCAAGTAACAGGACAGAGAATCTTGGAAGATTAAAGTATGAAGTATTAAAAATGAAAAAAAATAAAATTGATAAATTAGATGAGGATTAAGTGAAATTATGCAAGGATATCTTAAAGTTGAAAATAGAGATCAAAGGTGAAATGATACTAGGACCAAGAAAAGTAAAAGAAATTAACTGGCCAAAATGAAAAGAGAAATAAGAGAAAGAAAGGAAGAACACAGATCAAGAAGGGGCGATGGAACACAAAGGTAGGGTTGTAGATATAAAACAAGAATCAAATGTACTGAAGCAAAAAGTAATGATGGGAAAAAAGAACTGTGATTTATTAATAGAAGCAAGATGAGTTATAAAGAGAAAAGTATCAAAAGAAGTAAAAAAAAACATACTTCACAAAGGGAAATAAATTATGAATGCAAAGCAGATAAGGGAATTGATGAGAAGGAAGATGCCGAGAGGGAGTAGTCAAAATCCATCAAAGCATAAGAGAATTTTCAGATAGTAGTAGGGAATTTTAGGAAGGGGGTGAGAGACTGGGTCGTTACATAGGAGATAAATATAAAGATGTGAATAATAAAAGAACAGGAAGAAGAAATCATAAATGGCAAACGTCAACATCTACACATACTCCTGGAATATGTGAAGAAAAAACTACATGCAAAATTTATGCTGGGGTATTTAGTGGACAACCACATAACAGAGAAATGGACATGTATGAAAGGGAAAGAAAATACACAAATTAATAGAAGTGCTAAAACAAGTTATGAAGAGAAAATAACAGGATATGGAACCATGAAGAAAATCCTATTTTTTTAATCGGATTAGTCATGTTCTGGGAAGTCAGATATAATAGAGATTAAGTAATATGTAATGGTGGATTTTCCAGTTTATTTTGCAAACTCTGCTGAAGAATGTGTTAATACACACAGAAGCCTTGAATTTGTATGGTTAAGATGTATGAAATAAAAAGACTGTTACAGAAAAATGGAGCAAGATTATGGCATCAGCACATACCTGCCAACTGTCCAGAATTTTACAGAATGTCCATACTATTGTTTTATATTTTTTTGTCTGTTTCTCATAGAATGTGTGGATTTCTATCAAATCATTGAAGACTGAAGTCACTAAAAAGTGACAGACATTTGAATTTCAGACTTTATAGCCTTAAAATGTATGATAATACAAAACCTATTATTTTATCAACTTTCTCAGTTTATGAGACCAATATTTAATACCTGTCCCTGAATCTGGGCCTTTCTCTTGCCATTATTTTTGGCTTTGTCCTAAATTCCCGGTGTAAGAGGTTGAGAGGTATGCATCTTCAGTTTGGAAAGAGAAAGAGGTCACATCATCTTCTTCACTGAATATAACTTTCTTAAAGATTGTGATACCAACAATACTAAATAAAGCTTTACACATGCTCTTTGGAGCAGTTACAGGGATGCAAGTAAAATACTACTATACTAGGTAGATAAACAGTGCCTAGAATAACCTCACAATTTGACTTATGGGTGCCCCACTGTATGATGTAATAAAGAAAACTACAATAAAGTTATTTGGCTTGAATATACACTAATTAGGACAGGCAGAAATCGAAACAGAAAGAGTGGTGACTAAAATCAGAAGTGATTCCCCTTGATTTGAATACAGCAAGACATAGAAAGATAACACTTTTACCGTGGAACATGCTTGCTTTGGCAAAGGAATCAGAATAAGAGAATTAAGATGATTCACTCAAGTGGAAGATATAATAAATATACAGGAAACATGGATAGAGGAGTTTAATGAACCCACAATTCAAAATGTTGCTGCCCTTTTGCTCATACAGTCAAAAGTAGTAATTATGGATATCCAAAAGGGGAGTTAATTACAACAGCTACAGTTAGTTTAGGCCTGGAAATTATCATGATCTATCAGGCAGAACATGTTGTTAATCAATTGCAAGAATAGAGATTTTTCTATGGAAAGATTTAAATAATTGTGTAAAAATGACTCAGAAAGAAGGGAAGAATATCATAATACAAAGAGACTTAATGCAAGAACAGGTACATTTATTAATTATAAGAAGTATGCAAATGGTGAAAAGGATCTCAGTTCTAGAGATTCATTAGACATCAAGCTGAATGCACAAAGAAAAAAAATCTGTGAATTAGCCATCTTGTATAGCTGTGCTAAGAATCATTCTAGCATAGGATATAATTTCTTGACTCAATAGAGAATGTCTAAATACCTCTCAACTGTCCAGATTTTTCGCAAAATGTCCAGATTTTTGCCTCATATATTTGGTCTATTCCTCATAAAATTTGTGGTTTTCTGGCAAATTACTGAGGACTGAAGTCACTAAATAATGACACACATTTGAATTTCAGAGTTCAAATCCTTCAGTAAATGTATGTTAACTGAAACCTTTTTACTCTAGCAACTTTCTAATTTTATAAGAGCAATATTTAAAATATATCCCTATTTTGGTCCTTTGTCCAGATTTCTTACACTACGAGTTTGAGTGGTATGAGTGTCTACAATAAATTATTGAATAGTATCTGTTCATTTAATAACAAAGTGTGACTTAGACAATGTGTGGAGACCTGAAAGTTATCATTTCTCTACTGCAAAAAGTATGGTTTGAGATAGGCAGGTGAACACTGATAAGCTATCTGTACAAATGAATGAACAAAGTTTGAAAAGCTTGAAGACTTGGATTTAGTGAACACAGCATAGTAGCTAAAAGTGTATACAAACAAATTAATTTAAGGTAAAGAGAGAATGTGAATCTGAGTAAAAAAGGGATTTGAAATATGAATACAGTTTCGATCAAGAGTGTCTGGAGAAAAATAAAGTGTATAATAAAAGAATATATGAATGGTTATATATTAGAACTAAAAGAACCTTGAAAAAGTGAAGCAAGCCAGAAAAAGTGTACAGACCAAAAGTGAAGTCCAAAAAGCTTTTTTTGCAAAGGACAGGTCAGAAAGAATGCTGGTAGCTGCAAAAATGGGAGAAAAAAGTGGCCATTTTGGAATACATAAATCTTTAGTGGAACAAATTCTGGCGACTGGTATTTAGAAGGGTCAGTTGGGAGAGACCACCATAGTACAACATTTTACAATAAAGATCAAAAGAAGATATACATTCTTCCAGGACAGAACTAAGCAATCAATTGCTTATGTTATGCATCTAGAACTATACCTGACAACAAAGAAGAAAAGGTAAGTATATTGAAAAGGGAAACTTCTTCAGGGTCCACTAGCATATCTAACGAGCTAAATCTGAAGGACAGGGCCAAAATATTAGATGTGCAGTTTAAAAAATTGCTTAAGGTACAGGAAATGTCCCTCTTCATGGAAGGGTAAAATAAACATCTCCATCTATAAAAAAGTAGCATGGATAATCCCAGCATGTTTAGACCAAAGCCTCTAAAAGACACTTTATGCTTTTCTACTGGAACTGAAAGTTCAGTTAGGACCTTACACCAAATGTAATGTGTTTATTTAATCAACAGAATGCAAATAGGTGCAGTTTTTTTTAATAAATGAGTGCACAAGGCTATGCAAACAAATATTATATTTGATTCTTAGAGACTTACAGCATTTAATTATTTACATTGGACCCAATTAAGGATAACAATGAAAAACATTGGTTTTCAGGACAATTAGTTAGATTCTATTTGAAATATATATACGCCACATAGACACTAGCAAAGATCTCTCAAAAAATGTTATCTGACTACAAAATTTGAAGTAAATAAAGGCATGTTAGCCATATGTCTGTTTCTAACTTATATAGATGAGATTTTCAAATGAATTATTGAAGACTGGTAAAGATTCACTCAAAATGGGTAATGTATGGTATCCTGCTGTTTAGTTCACATATGCTTTTGTGATAATGTCAATATCACAGGAGACCCTGAGAAAATGTAGCTGCTTAGAAGAATGTTAACCTATGATCTATCTACCTGTGTTTCCAAATGAAAACTATTGTGTATAACTTAGGAAGAAAAATAAGGATACAAATTAGGATAAGAGGGCAAAAGTTTAGAATTAGTTCAATGATGCTGCAGTAGTAATGGTGCAACAGGTAGAACACTCACTTTTGCTGCTGGAAGACCAGAAGATAATCGGTTCTATCCCCACTCTAGGTGATGGGATTACTGCAATGCATCATTAAGAGTTGCTGCACTACTTCACTGCAATGCAGTATTAAGGGGTACTGCACTCCTGAGTGTGTCATCCTTTAGATGAGATATTAAACTGACATCTCAACTACTTCAGCTGGTAGTAGCCTATGTTGGTGTAAAAGATCCTACAGCACCTATCAAAAAAAGAGTAGGCATCCGTAATTTTTAAATAATACTACATATTTACATTCCATATACATAATTTACACTATATACAATATATACATTATTTACAATTTCTATACAAAGCAAAATGACTTCATCTTACTATCTCTTAAAAACAAAAAAAAATGATCATGTCATGCTATCTGACCCCTATTCCAACTTCCATAACCAAAACCTTATTTAATATTGTAGCTAAATCGCACCTTTCATTAAACATAATTTCCTTTGCTCTTTGATTCCAAATCAACCATATTATACAAAACATCTTTTATCAATTCTTTTTACATAATTTTTACTTTTGTTCTTATAATATCCACATTCAGTCATGTCCTTATTTACTTTATTTACTCTGTGAAACCCTCCAAATATTTCCAATCTATTATCTTCTTCAATAAAATTTTAATTCTTCTACAACATAAAAAACATGTTCACCAGTTTTAAATTCATTACAATAAAGGCAATTTATATTATTTCTACTTTTGTAGGGCAAAGTCACCTTCACTGGTAATTTTTGTATTGTCAGCATCCATAGGAAATCTTGACACTCCAACATATTTTTCATCGTCCTATTCTTGCTTTAACATCACATTTTTTCTTTATGCAACTCTTTCCATTGACATATATGAAAATACTTTTCCATAATATTATACCATTGTTTCCTCTTGTTATCAATTAATCTTGTTAATATTTATTTTCCAAAATATAATTTTATCTTGATAATTTTTTATTTTATTATTAGGACATGCTCTTTTTCTTTTAAAATTCAAAAGATTCATCTACTCCATTTTATATTTATTCTCTATCCTTTAAACAATGTCATAATATATTCTTTTACAATTTCCACTGTTTTCTCTTGTGCATTATATATTGCACCTAACATGTCTCATTTCTCTTATAATACTATTATTCTCTTTAATTATTTTACTCAAATATGGTGCAATTTCCTTTTTCCCCTGCAAAAATATCTTTGCTTATATAATAGATGTTCTATTTTTGTCTTATTTAAATCATATAACTATTGTTCTTTTATATAAAAAACTTTCATTATTTGTTCTAAACTATAAATAATATCATTACTTATTTCTTATACTTTATTTTTTCTCCTTTTAGTTTTTATTTATCCCATATTAAATAACTCTTTTTATATTTCTGTTTAAAACACAACCACCATTCAGACCAGTCCTTATAAAAGTCTGTTATTTCCACATGATCTTGCCATAACTTCAATATATCAATGTTCCCTTTATTGCCCCATTTCACCCCATTTATTCTTTTTAAATTCTTCCCTATTCTTATATACTCAGAATTTCCTTTTAACACAATCCAAATTGCCCAATAATTTAAAAACCCTGTCATCAGAATATATTCTTCTACTATTAATAAACCTATTGAAATTAAAAAATAGTCTATTTTAGTTCTCTTTTCTTCTCTACTGTATGCATACATACTTTTTTCCAAATTCTTAATTTCCATATTTTATAATATTTAACTACTTCAACATCATAGGCTTTAATTTTCTACTGTCTTAAATTACAATTAAAATCTCCTACTACAATTATTTCCATAGTTATAGCCAGATATTGAATAATGTTTCTAAACATCTCTTCTCTCTCTCTCACTTGCAATAATTCTAAAAATTTGATCTTTCCATCTTACATCAAGAATTGTTCTACCCACTATAACAAATGTAATATCTAGAATTTTTGTTGCATCTTTATATAGAATGAGTATACCAGAATACGTTTCTCTCCCTAAATTCCAAATCACATTTTTCCAACCACACTTCAGTTTGACATCTCTCTTCTTGTGTTAAAAATCTAATGACTTCTAATATTATAATATTACTTTCCTGCTTTTTACACCACTTAAAAATCCCTATTTTTCTTACTAGCTTTTTTAAAATATTAACATTAATGCTAAGACTTTTCAAGTAATATTATCTTACTGCAACCGTATTCATCATTTCCCTTTCTTTTTTCTTTCTTAAACCCTTCTGTAATTTTTCTTTTCTCTCTCACACACTTTTACCAATAGAATTTATTTTTTGTTTAACTAAATTCCATTTCAACTCTGTCACTTAACTCTGACTCTTCTTCCTCACCTTTATCTATATTAAATCCTTCATTCTTTTTTTTGTGATTCTTTCCCTCTACCTAATGTACTTGTTTTTTCTTGTTCTATTTGCATCTCCATCATTTCAAATTCTTTAGCTACATGTTCATTTTCTTGACTTTGATCTACTAAAGTCTCTACTATTTTTGACTCTATCTCACATATGTTTTCTTCACATTCTACCACGTAATGCCCCTTTTATTACATTTATAACATATTAATTCACATTTCCTTATATCATGTCCTATCTTTCCACATAAAAAACATCTTTTTAACACAATTATCAATTAAATGATTAGTTTTTCCACATAGAAAACATGTTTAGGCTGTTCCCAGTATTTCACCATGCCCTTGTCTACTTTAACATGTATAATGCTTGGAATATGTACCATGTTCTCATTTTCAGTTTTCAAAACCACATTGTAATCCCACACCCCAGTCCACAAACCTGTATTGACATATAATTTTGACATATTCAACACATCTTTGCATAACTTTAATAAATATCTTTTTAAAGTCTCTTTTCTACTTTGGTTCTAAATTTTATATTAATCTTTTTCTTTGTCTCTGTATAAAAAATGTTTAAATACTTATGAATTCCACAGCATATTTTTCTTTTTCTCATATTCTTCTAGAAACTTTGTATGCATAAAAGTTCTTACTTCACTTGCTTTAACTCCTAATGTTGTAATTACTTCTTGCCATACCTTATATCTGTCCAGTTTGGTATCTTCTTTATTTTCAATTTGTACTGTAAAGAGTGTCTTTTTTTATACCTGCTAATTTCAATTCTTCTCTCCTTTTTTGTCTCTAACCTTCATCATCTCTGCATATGATTTTCCTTTCACTGCTTACTCACCTGCTTGTTGAACATCTTCCTTCTGAATCTTATCTGTTAATTCACCCCAGGAAACATCTTCACTGCTCCCTGGTTCACTCAAATCTACCATGTCCATAAGTAACCCATCCGGCAACCCTCTTGACTAGAGGGTTGTTAAAACACATTCTTGAAGAAGTTTTTTTGAAAAATATCCTTGGAATTAATCAGAGAAATGACTCCCTTTTCTTCCAAATTTGCACAATGCCCTTGAAAAGGCTTGACTGCCTGTTATATCTCTTTAACAATACCACCTTGCTCTCTATAAGGCTTGCCTGCCTTTTCTATGGTATTAAACAACTCTGTCACAGCAATCTCCTCATTCATATCATGAACAGTACTGGCCACATCATTATCATCCATTTTGTGACTTGCGACTGCCTCCATTTTATTTTGTTTGTTCTCTGTATTCTCCCTGCTTCTCGAAGGTGCCACTGCACTCAGAACAGAAGCAGGGAGTGCTACATCTAAAGTAATCCCTCTGTACAATCATTACAGAGTAGGGGAAGTCCCATGATGCCCTAGTCAAATTTACACTATCAGTAGAAATACCTAACCTTGTCAACAAAGGATAAATAAAATAAATAAATGTTCATATTTAGGACTTATCTATTCTGTTTATGTGAAATGAGGGCTTCAGATAAAGTTTCTTAAAGCAAAATACAAACGATAATGACAAAGGTACATTTGAATTGCATACTGAGGTTTTGTGATTGTCTTGTGTAATTCTGAAAAGTCTAAAACATATTAATATGACAGAGTCACACATAGCATTATTCTGATTTCTAGAGTCATTAAATGTATTGTTTATGTTGGTCTTGTTCACTATCTGTTTCCTTTACTGTATTGATGTAAATATGATCTTTATGTCTAATATTTAAGCATTTGCATGTTTTATATGTTCATAAGTTTGGTAATAGTGTTCAGGCCCAATGGCCATACATGAACACTGATCCTTATAAACCAGGATTAAATGTAAGATCACCTGCCCAAGTGACCAAATGCCCTTCATCAGACATTTAAAAAGTTCAAAACAATCGCCAAATGTTTAAATCCCTACGAATAATATCGACTAACCATTCAACAATAAACTTAAATCAATGCCATCACTCTGATTGGTCGAATAATAAAAACTATTACAATTTAACAAAAATAGTGGCAGACAAATCTGACACTTAAAATAACATGTGTTGATAAAACATATACATAATACAATATATCAACAGTAATTTTAATATGTTTAAACTTGTTTTTCTGCAGAAAACACTTTAACACTGTCATTGAGACCTGGAGCACGATCCCCAGCACTCTTAAAAGATTCTCAAGATCCCACCAAAAATCTGAGTCTGTTACACTGTCTAACACATAAAACATAAACTTTTTTAAATATTAACAGACTATACTATGCTTCACTGATGAATTGTTATGATCTTTAATATGAATAGCCTGTGAGTGCTTATAGATCCTTTCCTTTATTTACCAACTTGTCTTTCCCACGTAAAATGCTTCGCAGGATTGACATGTCACTATGTAAACAACAACGGCTGATTTACAATCATACCTAGCCTTTGCCTAAATGTTGAAATCCAACCTAGATAAATAAATATTACAAGTGTTAACAATTAACTGACACTGGTTGCAGTCCCCACAATGATAGGTAACAAAGACTGAACTGCTGGACCTCTCTTTAGATGCTTTTATTTTCTCTAAAATAGATTTAAGATTGTTCACTTTCTTGTAAGTGAATAACAGCCTTATCCCAACACACTTTATCAGGTCAGCATTCCCCATGATAATATTCTAATTTTCCATAATAATGTGTTTAATAATAAACATGCCATTAGTAATAGGAATAGGGAATGCTAACCTGTGAAGAATTTTATGTGGGAAAGATAAGTTGGCAACTAAAAAAAAGGATCTATGAGCATTCATGAGCTATTAATTTTAAAGACAGATTAAAGAAAGTGTTTTCCTGAAAAAAAACATGTTTAAACATATTAAAATGATTATTGATTGATCGCATGATGTATATGTTTTATCAACACATGTTTCTAATAAACCTATTTTAAAGTCTTGTAGATTGCAGGAAGTATAACTGCTTTTATACTTGTTTTTATTTTAGAATTTTTTTATGCATATTTCCCTTTAAGTGCTTCAGCTTTTCTTAGATAGAATGCATCCCATTCACTTACAATGCAGTACTTTTATTGGTTAGTTTGATCTAGGTCTGCTTATGTCATACTACTTAAACATCCAAGTGTGTTGTGTGTTTTATTAAAGATCTGAAGATGCTATATATGAAAGTGTTCATCTGTTTTTTATTTATTTTTTATATTAAAAGTTCATTTTCCATATACTTTCCAGCCTGTTGTGTTTGAGCTGTGGATTACTTGTTTTGCTGCATATATGGAATTTTGCAATTTTTGCTGCTGCTATGTTTGCCTGTGTTTGGAGACAGCTTGTTTGATATTTCTTAGTATGTTTGTTGCTTGCTGGCTCCATTTATTCCCTGTGGAGTTCTCTTTGGAGTTTACATGTTATTTTAAGTGTTAGATTTGTCTGGCACTATTTTGTTAAATTATATTAGTTTTTATTATTCAACCAGAGTGAGGGCATTGTTTTAAGTTTACTATTGATTGATCAGATGATATTATTCATAAGTATTTAAACTTTTTAAATGTCTGATGAAGTTCTGAGTATTAATTGTAGTAGAACAAAAGTGCTGACTTATTAAATACTATTTATTTTCAGCTGTTTTGACTGTGGACTTGTGGTTCTTTTGTTTATTTCTTGGAGTCCACTACGCTGCTTTGTGTATTTTTAAATATGAACTTCTTTTGGATAACTGAAGTTTATTCAAAACATTAAATTATTATGTCTATGGATTAGCATACTCGCATACATCTCCAAGTCTAAAACTGCTTGTAACGATTTAGCCCTAAATGCTCTATATGCTGATATAAATTTCTCTCTAAAGTATCTGTTCTTCAAAATAAATAAATTAAGGTGTTGTGTCCTTCCTTAAAATAAGGTCAGAAACAGATTATTCGTTTAATAAATTTACTTTAAACAGTTTCTGAACTTTTCAGTTGTCCTATAGTGCATGTACTAAATGTATTATTATATTTAACAAATGGCAAAATGTATGTCTTATAAAGGCTAATCCCTTATAGTGATTTTACAGCATGATCCTTAATTGTCTCATTGCTCTACAACATTATTTCTTCAGCATGTTTACAAAAGGAAAACTCTGATGATGTATTAACCCATACATCACCAGGTATGTCAGATTCTAAAAATATGTTTGGCTGATACAAGACTTTCAAAAATACATTAGTTGTCCTGTATATCTGTCCCTGAGGAATTTTGGCCAAGTATGAGATGATCATATCAAAATCTGTTTACCAACTATAAGAAAGATGATTTTACAATTATTGGTATATATATATATATATATATATATATATTTTTTTTTTAGAAATGAGATCAAAATAAAATTGAATAAAAAGGCCAAGCCTTTTGGTACTCATTTAGAAGTTCTGACTATGTGCAATGAACAATTACCAATTGTTTCCTATCCATTAGTCAAGCCGCAATCCATTTTATCTCATAAAAACTGAATCTACCCACTAACAAGGCATTATATATCATCAAGTGGGGTAAACAATCAAAGACCTTGGCCAAGTCTAAAAATATAACACCTGTTGTTAAAACTAAATTCATGGCATTGAAACAAGCTTATACAATTCTGTTAGGTTACTAAGGGTTGATCTTCCCTTGAGGAAGCCATGCTGATTTGTATCCAGGAATACAAACTGCGGATTTACCTTGTTCAGTTAGTTAGTAATAAATCTGTCAAAACATTTACCTAAAATTATTGTTAAGCTGATAGGTCTATAGTTTTTAACATTATTAGTGTTTCCTTTTTTATATATAAATGCTTTATGAAAAAACTTTCCATGAGTATGGAACAATGCCCTTCTGAAGTAAGGATAGGTACTCTTCCTAGAAAGAAAGAAACATTTACCTCTGGGAGGATAATGCTTCCTATTTGGGAATTAATCAAGGCAATATTGCCCACAAATGTTACCTAGTTTTGTAAGCATATTCACTCCAAAACAATACTCTGAACTGACAGTCCACTTTACTCTAACCTCTCTAAACCTTAGCAGAATAGAGCTTGTGTCCCATATACAACTGTTAAGAGTAACTATTAATGATAACATGAAGACTGACTTCCACATAAAAGAAGTAATAAAAAACACACTAAAAACTTGGAACAATGTACAGGATCAAACCTTACAACAGTATCTTCTAAGTAGACCAGTGTGCTTTACCAATAAAGGACTCCTCCAAATTTCTAAATCAGTCATTTCTGTGGGAGACTTTTCATGCTCCACTTACTTGGCCAGAATGTGGGACTTCTTAGCTCTGGGCCTCAAACAAATTAATAATTGTATAACTTTCAAACTGCAGCTCAAACAACACCTCTCAAACTCCTGGCTTTGCTCTTCTTGCCTCACTCCTATTTGAGTCCATATTTCACCCACACAGTTTTATACTAGTTATAGTCTCATCTTAGCCCCACTACTCTTCACTGCTGTTGACTGTGTTACTTTCCTAACTTTAATTTCAATTGTCAGTCTACTTATAAGTACACTTTAATACCTGCCTCTCCATCTGCTTAGTTATAGTGATGCCTGCCTAGTTGTATTACATCTAATTTTCAGGCTCAAATCTTATTCCACTACGCATACATTTTTGCCTGCAGACATTGTTGTATTTTCACATATAATACCGCTATCATATATATATATATATATATATATATATATATATATATATATATATATATATATATATATATATATATATATATATATATATATCTATATATATATATATATATATATATATATATATATATATATATATATATATATATATATATATATATATATATATATATATATATATATATATACATATACATATATACATATATATGGGTTCCCTTCAGAATCTCAAAATCCTAACACCTCAAGACCATATGATCAAAGTTTTCGAATGTCAAAATTCTGAATGGAGATCTGCATATATCACATAATGAGAGATTTCCTTGCTGTACTGTGATCTCGGAGTTGGTATATTTAAGTAGCGGGGTGTGGGGAGTACATAGGGGCTTGCCCCACTACAAAAACTTTTAAAGAGTTGTTTTTTTTTGGATTTGTTTTGGAATTTCAATATTCCATAACATCAATCATATGGTCTCAATCATATGACATTCTATGTTTTGTTATTTAGAGATTCGGAAGTGAATCCATATATGTATATGTATATGTATATGTATATATATATATATATATATATATATATATATATATATATATATATATATATATATATATATATATATATATATATATATATATATATATATATATATATATATATATGGTTGTACTTTCCTACAATGAAAATTCACTTTTTCGAAATGGAAAAGTACATCCCCACTAAAGCGAAAGTGCACTTTAACAAAAGTGCAGCTTTGCTTAAGCTCACTAAATCGAACCTACGGCATCACAATGGAGGACATTGAAAAATGGGCTATATCCTCCACTGTGGTGTGATAGTCACGGACCTTATGGTTAGCGTATGGGTCAAGGTAAGGGGATAGCCCTACTAACTATTCCCTTACCCTAACCCGTGCCCTAACCCTAATGTTCGTGACTGCTAGCCCGTTCGGTCTAGCGGGTTCACGAGAGTGCACTTTCGTGAAAGTGCACTTTCGCGTTAGTGTTGGTATACTTTGAAGTTTGAAGTAGTGAACTTTCATTCTTCAAAAATACACCCATATATATATATATATATATATATATATATATATATAGATAGATAGATAATATATATAAATGGCATTTCAATGAAAGCACAGACTGCCAAATTCCTTTCCCTGTGAAAGGAACCACTTGGCCACCATGGTAAGTAACCAAAATGGACCAGAAATAAGCCCACTATAGTGGGGGGCTGTGCCCCCCACACCCCCCCTACTTAAATTTACCAACTCCGAGACTGCACTAAATGGAAGAAAGAGCAGAGTTCACCATGGTGGCCAAGGGGTTCCTTTCACAGGGAAAGGAGTTCAGCAGTACATGCATTCACTGAAATGCCATTTTGGAGACATCAGCTCGGGTAACTCAGATTTGTTTAAACGTACTTTAGTTTAAACAAAGTAGACCCATGTGTGTGTGTGTGTGTGTGTGTGTGTGTGTGTGTGTGTGCGTGTGTGTGTATATATATATATATATATATATATATATATATATATATATATATATATATATATATATATATACAGTCTATGGCCTGGAAAACTTACACCACCACTGGTGTACAAGTTCAGAGATTCCTGGACTTTGTCAATACAAATGCTTTGGAACAATTAGGTTACCCACTAGGAAGGAATAACATTTTGGATCTTGTCCTTACAAATATGGGAGCATCTTGCACCATCCCTTGCTTATCTTCATCACTTCTTAGGTCTGACCATAAAGCAGTCTTTCTTGAAATGAAACTGAAATCAGAGATCCCTTCCACCCATGGTACCTTTAGAAATGTTTTTAATGCAAACTTCCTACTCCTAAGTGATACATTTGCAAGCTTCAAATCTGTACCAAACCCTGTTAACTCCACTGAATATGCAGACATTTACACCATCACATTATAACTGCATATAAACAGCTGCATTGATGCAGCTGTATCCCATAGGAACAAATGTAGGGCAAACCCCAGAAACAAACCTACACGGTGGAGCCATAATATCAACAAGCATCACAGTAAAAGGAAAATAAATTCAACCTAAAGAAAGAACAGTATTTCCCAGAATATTAGAGCCCTTGTCACTGAAATAACAAATAATAAAATCCACCAAGGCCAAGTTTGAGGCTAAAATGGCTATCCAAGCCAAAGGCAATCACAAAGCATTTTTTAAATATGTTTGTAATCTCAAAAACACAGTGCAGTAATGCATTGAGCTGATTCTGAACAATGTTACCTACACTGTGGCTGAAATTATAGCTAACCTACTGGCCAATAAATTTAGTTCTAACTTTACCCCTCTCTCCCCTCCATTTATCTCTCAAGATATGTCTGACACTGGCTCGCCTCCAACTATCACACAAGACTAAGTCCTAAAAGAACTATCAAAAACTAAAAGTACTGCATCTTTGGGTCCTAACAAAATCCCTGGATGCATCTTAAATAGCATGCTGCATGATTTAGCCACACCCCTAACAACACTGTTCAGTCTCAGCCTCCGTATAGGTTTTGTACAAAGTGAATGGAGAATAGGTACAGTCATTCCCCTGTATAAGGGAGGACTTTCCACAGTCTCAGACAATTACAAACCCAGAAGTCTGAACAGCCTCATATGCAAAGTCATGGAAAGACTTATCATGGAATTAATCAATCAGGACATAGGGAACCTCCAATCACTAGTCTCGTCTCAGTTTGGATTTGTCAAGGCAGGTTATGCTTACTCAACCCGGTGGATTTTTTTGAAAAGGTCACCAAAGCAGTGGATGAAGACAAAGGAGTACACATCACATACTCACCCTGGCTGAGGCTTTTGACACAATTCCCCACTCAGGCATAGTAGAAAATCTAAATAAACTGGAACTAAAACTGTGTCACTTGCTGCATTGTCAACTGGCTCACAGATAGGATGCAGATAATCATCCTCCACAAAGAGACTTGTCACCAGTGGAGTCCTCCAGGGTTCTGTACTGGGACCTCTCCTATTTGGCATCTACTTTCTGAAGTAAAAGCCAATGCCAAAGGGCTGTGGCTGACTAAGTTTGCAGGTAAGTGTAAGCTCCTTGTACTCACTGACTCTTCAAATGACCTAGCCATCTTCCAGGAAGGTTTGTCTCACATAAACAGATGGTGTCAAAATCATGGTCTGAAACTAAATGCCAAAAAATGCATTATTGTATCCTTAGGGAAGTCCTCTGCCCTGCTGAACTACCACGTTGACATGATACTCCTAAACATACCTCACAACTGTACAGATTTTTGCAGAACATCCAGATTTTTGCCTCATATTTTTGATCCATTTTTCATAAAATTGTGGTTTTCTGGCAAATTAGTAGCAAACCATTGACAACTGAAGTTAGAAAATAATGAGAGACATTTGAGTTTCAGATTTCATACCCTTCAGAAGAATAATGCTAATGCAAAACGTGTTATTCTATCAATTTTCTAAGTTTGTAATAGCAATATTTGAAAACTGGCCCTACTTTTGGGCCTGTGTCCCACTTTTATTCATGGCTAGTCCAGATTTCTTGATCTAAGAGATTGAGAGGTGTCCCTAAGAGTTGACCCAATTGTTTGGAATTTGGGAACTTATGTGGACAGTGACCTAGCATTTGATCAACATGTGCTTGTTGTTGTAAGAAAGTTCTACATTGCACAGCTTATTAACAAAGAGAGTTCATCTAGATCTAGGGATGCAATTTTCCCTTTTTTACTCTAGCCTCATTAGGTCTATCATTAAATATAATGCCCCCTTTGCCATGTAACTATCCAGACAGATTTATGTCACATGATCGAGTTTTCAGAAACTCAAAATTCATACAGACAAGACCATATGATCAAGTTTCTGAAAACTTAAACATAAAAAAAATAAAAAAAAACACAAAAATCTACTTTTTTATGCAAGGGGCAAGCCTCTCTGTGCCCCCCCACCCCCTGCAAAGTTTATATACCAGCTCTGAGATCACACTACATTGAAGAAAAGGGTAAATTTACTGATCCTCGCTGTACCACGACCTCTATTCAAAAGCTTCGAGTTTTCAAAAACATAATCATATGGTCTCAACCATATGAATTTCGAGTTTCTGAAAACTCCATCAAATGATAAGGATCTGTCCAGGTGCATGCAACAACTGAAACACTCACAGATATTCTTTACTAAAAGGATACAAGGCCTAAGCAACATGTCCTACATGGGCTGAAACAAAGCTCTGCCACTACACTCAGTATCCTGCACATTTCTAAAAGTTGATCTGTGTATGGCATAAAGGGAATTCTCTAGCCCATTCCTTATTGATTTACTGCATATCAGAAGGTCAATGGCATCAGCAATCCTTGGTCTAGGGATCTAAACATCTTATGTGACAAATACAGAACAGTTTGGAGGGACAGGTATATTTCATAGAGGATACTGCTGCTGTGGAACAAACTCCCCATCCACATGAAACAAAGTTCATCCCTGTCCATATTCAAGCATAGCTTGTATCTATGGATGGGAAACAGAAAATTTACCCCAGGAATGCCCCTTGTACAACTAGTGGACAGATGGAGTTACTAAATGCTTTATCCCATGCATGGGTCCCCTCAAATTATCTAAGGTATGATCCTAGTTAGTCTCTTTAGGAGCAATATATAATTATCGACCATGGGATGGGTAAGGCTAATCACTTTGAGGACAAAAAGGGAAATTGTCTAGGCTTAAAATGGCCTGCAAGGACAGCAAGTCTAGTACTTACCTATGAACCTATATATAGAGAGTAAATATATATATATATATATATATATATATATATATATATATACACACACACACACACACACACACACACACACACACACACACACACACACACACATTCACACACACACACACACACACTCATATAGATATATATATATATATATATATATATATATATATATGGGTCTACCTGACAACACCGACACACTACAACACCGACAATGAAATCACCGACATCACATAACCGAAAGTTCACAAACACGAAACCTCACATGCCCGACACACCACAATCCCGACAATCAACAAACAAAACAAATCCCCTGTCCAAAAAGCACACACACAACACAAGCACACCAAAATCCTTACAAACCCACACTAAACCTTACATACACAACTATCTATAACCTTAACCCAAACCCTAACCCTAAGGTCCGTCACTATCGCACACTCACCTAACCTGCGCCCTAACCCTAACTCACTTAACTCGCCCCTAACCCTAAAGACTGTCACTATCGCACACTCACCTAACCCGCGCCCTAAACCTAACTCACTTAACCCGCCCCTAACCCTAAAGACTGTCACTATTGCACACTCACCTAACCCACACCCTAACCCTAACTCACTTAACCCACCCCTATCCCTAGAGTCCGTCAATATCGCACACTTACCTTACTCACACCCTAACCCTAACGTCCGTCACTACCGCATACTTACATAGCCTTTTCACATGTCGGTGTTCTCAGCGTCGGGGTTTTCATCCGTCGGTCATCTCAGTTGTCGATCTTCTGGTGTCGGTGTTCTCATCGTCAGCGTTGTCAGCTTTCGGCGTTGTCAGGTAGACCCATATATATATATATATATATATATATATATATATATATATATATATATATATATATATATATATATATATATATATATATATATATATATATATATATATATATATATATATATATATAGTTCGGCTGGGGTTCCTTCTGTGTGGAGTCTGCACATCCTCCCTGCATTCCTGTGGGTTTTCTCTGGGTGTTCTGGTTTACACTCACATTCCAAAGACATGCAGTAAGTGGATTGGACATTCTAAATTGGAACTAGGTTTGAATTTGTATTAGAGTATGTGATGCACCTTCTGAGGAGGGTTGGGCATCTGGCTAGCAACCTGATCTCTTAAAACCTGTCCCTGCAATGGAAACAATGAGTGCTGAAGGGTGCTCATTGCCTGATGTGCTAAATACATGGGAGCAAATCCAGGATCCAGGCTATATATAGGTGTGTGTGTGTGTGTGTGTGTGTGTGTGTGTGTGTGTGTGTGTGTGTGTGTGTGTGTGTGTGTGTGTGTGTGTGTGTGTGTGTGTGTGTATATATATATATATATATATATATATATATATATATATATATATATATATATATGTGTGTGTATGTACACACATATGGGTCGGCAGCTGGTTGACTGTGTCTGTGGTTGGCATCTGTTTAGTTGACAAAATGTGATCTGCTAAACAGATGATCAATAGGCGTGCAAGATCCCACAGTTCTTGGGCTAGGGAAATATACCTTTCCCTGAGATTATAACATTTTGAAATTGGTATATGTAATTAACAGTGGGTATGGGGGGTGCAGAGAGGCTTGCCCCTTTCAAAAAAACAAGTTTTTAAATATTTTTTATGTTCATTTTTGCATGCACCGAGATTTTTCATCAGCACATGTGGAGTAGTGGGCTGATATGTTCAAAGTCAGCATTTTGTCTTTGAATTTGTAAACATCTCAATTTGGGTGTCTCAAATTGCTACTGTATATATGCTTGCTTTGTATTGACAAATTATATTGAATATATTAATGCAAGTTACATACTGAAGTCAAACATGTATGTGTGTACTTCGCCTTTGCTATAAAGGGGTTATTTTCTATGTCCAGTGGGATTATCTCGGTAACAAAAAACTAATAAATAAATAAATAAATATGTCTGCTTGTTGACCTGTTTACTACAGTTAAATAATTTTGTCATGTCTAGACTCAATCTAAATTAATATTAATGAGCTGATACTTCTCAGGTCTTTAACTGTTATATTCCTTGCCTATATCTCAGACAAGTCAAATATCTGTATATAACAATACATATTTTCTAATGCCAAATATTGATCAGATGGTACCTCTCTTCTGTTTTTCCAGAACTACAGTTCTGAATAAGTCATATTTAATTTCTAAATCAGTACTTCAAACCCACCGTTCTATGCAAGGCTCTTTATGCTAGTTTAATATTTATGTGCACAGTATCAGGGTCATTTAGGTTTGTATTTCTGAACTTGTAAATGTCACACTGCACAATTTCTTTGAGAAGAAATATGTTCATAATACATCTCATACATCAGCTCATGCATAAATAAAAATTTGAATTGCATGTGATATAGTCTCATAAATCTGGTACTGTTTCTCAATAGTCACATGCAATGACAAAGCTTTTTAATCTTTAATAATTGTTATATCTAATGCAGTGACTAAATTAATATATTTGACCTCCCTGATTTTTTACTGTGGACTATGAGAATATATATGACTGTCAATATCAAAATGATGGATAATTTGTAAATGAAAATGCGTTACTCTGATTTTGGTCTTTCTTGAAACTAACTTCTTAAATTTATATTGTGTGACTAACTCTCTCGATATTTTATTTAACATAGTGTAACACATTTCATTTTTTAATCTTGTGATTTTTCATCCTTTGCAACAATGTGGCACTTACATGTAATCAGATTGTTTGAAAATATGTCTCTTCTCCAACCCGCAAACTTGGTTTTAAATTATAAACAAAATGGAATGACCACAAAGCATACAATTAATAAAATTAGCTCATCTTTATTGCCGGACTACTTGTAGATTTCCTACTGTCATATCTGAATAAATATATTTTATTCAGTGAGACAAAGTGGACCAAATGTGCTTGCATAAACTGGAACAGGGAATACATACAGTGAGATACAACACAAATTCATTCCTTGCAATGTCTCAAATAAAATAATTTAATGCAAGTTCACAGAGATAAAATAATTAGAAGAATCCATTTTAATTTACAAACATAGAAACTATTTATCAATGCCACTGCTTTAAGCCCTAGAGGCAACTGACAAAATTAGAACACTACTTCAGTTCAAAAGTGATCATTTCAGAACATTTAGCAGAGTCCAGGATCGGGAACTGTATATCGGTGGATCTCATTAAGCATTCATTAGAATCTGCATACCAATCACATACTCACCTCTTTAGCTAGCCATTTGCAATATCTGTGTTCTGCTTTATTGCAGGGGGATTTGCAGGGGCAGCACTGAAGCTATCAATGCTTTCAAGATGAACAGAAGGACCTGGCCACCAGGTAAGAGATCAAGTAAGAAGTCAGCAAGTGTCTTCTCCACCAGTAACGCCAAACTTGGATTCCTTCAGCACAGTACTGAGCTGTACTGCTTGTTAGGATCTCATGCCACTACATTATCAGGGGACCTGCACACCACATAAAATATTAGGGTCACATAAATATCTTTTAATCCTCTTCTGTTGATTTTATGTGGTCACCATTTCTTTGGAGACCCCTTTTTCATTTGATCTGGTCTTTCTTTTGTTGAAAAAGAGAGAGAGAGAGAGAGAGAGAGAGAGTGAGTGTGTGTGTGTGTGTGTGTGTGTGTGTGTGTGTGTGTGTGTGTGTGTGTGTGTGTGTGTGTGTGTGTATGGTGTTTGTGTTTATACCCCTACATGTGTATCTGTGCATGTTTGCCTATAGAAAGGTAGTTACCTGCAGGGGTATATCAGGCATTTTACATATCATCTTATCTACAAACCTCTGGAATGATAGGCTTATGCAAAAGAAAAAAAATGATCAAACAAGCATCCTGAATCAATCTTATTAAAATAAAGTCATTGTAAATACAGCAGGTCTTTTTCCAAATTTAAATTTTAGTATACCTCGATGAAGCAATGGTGATGGACAGGTTGACAGACGAGATCAGACAGGAGTCCCCATGGACTATGATGTCTACAGATGACATTGTGATCTGTAGTGGGAATAGGGAACAGGTGGAGGAGACCCTGGAGAGGTGGAGATGTGCTCTAGAGAGAAGAGGAATGAAGGTCAGCAGGACTAAGACAGAATATATGTGTGTGAATGAGAGGGAGGACAGAGGAATGGTGAGGATGCAGGGAGTAGAGGTGGTGAAGTTGAATGAGTTTAAGTACTTGGGATCAACAGTTCAGAGTAATGGTGAGTGTGGAAGAGAGGTGAAGAAGAGAGTACAGGCAGGATGGAGTGGGTGGAGAAGAGTGTCAGGAGTGATTTGTGACAGACGAGTACCAGTAAGAGTGAAAGGGAAGGTCTACAAGAGGGTAGTGAGACCAGCTATGTTATATGGGTTGGAGACAGTGGCATTGACAAAAAGGCAGGAGTCAGAGCTTGACATGGCAGAGTTGAAGATGTTAAGATTTGCAGTGGGTGTGATGAGGATGGACAGGATTAGGAATAAGTATATTAGAGGGTCAGCCCAGGTTGGAAGGTTTGGAGACAAAGCCAGAGAGGCAAGATTACGTTGGTTTGGACATGTGCTGAGGAGGGATGCAGAGTATATTGGGAAAAAGATGCTAAGGATGAAGCTGCCAGGTAACAGGAAAAGAGGAAGGCCTAAGATAAGGTTTATGGATGTGGTGAGAGAGGACATGCAGGCAGTTGGTGTGACAGAGCAAAATGCAGAGGACAGGAAGAAATGGAAACAGTTGATCTGCTGTGGCGACCCCTGACGGGAGCAGCCGAAAGAAAAAGAAGATACCTCAATGAATAAAATATGTAAATTATTTTTAAATGTGTACATTGCAGTATATATCACGTGGCTGGTTGCAAGCTTGGCTGGCTGAGTTATAAGCACATATGTATTTAACAAAGCAAACATTTTTTTCTGTATGAATATGGAAATATAATTGATGTATTTACATTTGGAAACCATTTTAATGGTGGACTTTTTACAGCGACAAACTACCATAAGGTTGAAATAAATACAGATATAGATACAGACATATAACATGTACAATAAAACAACTTTTGCATGCATGCATGCATAAAATAGGAAATAACTTATAATGCCAATAAAATAATGTCAAACTTCTAATGAATGAAAGCACCATATACATTCTTATTCCGTCTATTGACTGAAATGTTCTTTGTGACGGTGAACCAGTTTATCTAGGTTTTACAGCATGGACTATGTTGCAAAACTTCTTAGAAAAGTACACGTTTGCATAGGTCTCCAGTGAATCAGGGACAAACCTCATCAGAATTAGGGACATATCCAGAAATAATCAGGGACAATCAGGGACACTTTTAAAATGTTACTGCTATTAACATGAGATATTGACAGAATCGGACAGTGTGAATTGAATTAATATACCTTTTCTGAAGTAAAAGAATTGTACACCTCTAATTTTTGTCATTATTAACTTAAGTATAATTCAGCACCTTCCTCCAAAGGGATTTAAAGTCACAGAGTTAAACTTTCAGTAAAAATCATGGATGTTCCAAAAAAATCAGAGACAGTTGAAAGGTATGCTCTTGTACACACCATCTTGCAATGACAACCAAGAAGCGGCAATGGCCTAGAAAAATCATTTGGTGTGTAAAGCAGTTTGGCTTCTGATCAAACACATTTACTCTGTATGATTCATTAATACTTTTCTATGTCAGTATAAATGTAGGTATACAATATTCTTTATCTCTAAAATGAATAACCTCTTTTATAATGACTTAAAAGCCCACAGATAGCTTAATCCCCTCCCCATAAAAACTTAAATCCTTATTGCCTACTTACCTCTTTTCACAGCTTCGTGAATGGGTGATGCCAACTGGCACTCTAGCTGGGGTTTAGCTCCGTACTCCAAAAGTACGTTAACACACGCAGCACTGCCACTACAGCAGGCATTAAAAAGTGGTGTAATCCCATCCACAGAGACTGCATTCACCTGGGGACAAACAACAGCAGACAACACAAGGTACTGTAGGTGCCCAAAAGAAACATGAAGATAGTAGTGTAAGCTGTTTAACTGAATATATCGGCAACTATACACAGCCTTTCCTAACTGAAAAACACCAACAAAAAGTAACAACATTGCCATGAAAAGAAACAAGCTATTATGTTTTTATTTTATTTTATTTTATTTATTTTACATTTGTTGACCGGGCTAGTCCAGCTGGATAATTTCCATTTTCAGTGGAGGCCCAGGGAGAAAAGCTCCACAGATTAAAACAAGGTTATAGAAATTGAACATTTACAATCAATGTTTGTGACATAGACAATGAGCAACCATGCATACTTATTAGTCTAGATCAAGTAATAGAAAACATATAGTGCTATCTACGTATTGAGAAAGGCATTAATTCTTTTAAAAACTGCACTCCCTTCGGGTCATTTCATACATATTAGTGTATATACAAACTTGAAAAGGGAAAAAAAAATACATATTTTTTTTTTTTTTTTTTTTTTTTTTTTTTACAATAGAAACTGTTCAGTCATTAAGTCGTTTGTGATCACAGAGAAAGATTGCAGTTTTGAAGTAAGGAAATATGATAGTAGAGAGTTGATTAGTCTGGATTGGTACAAGAGCAGAGCCAGAAGTTGTTAAGATGTAGAAGAAGTTGTTTTTTTAAAAGATCAAAGGAGCCTATAGAGGTAATGTGTGAGGGGAGATTATTCCATATTTTGCCTACTGAGTTGGAAAAAAGGCAGCTACCTGCAGAATTAGTAATTCGTGTTGTGTTAACTTGTAGCTTTTCAGCGGAGCGCAGCTGTTTCAAGTTATTATAGGGGATCAAGAGGTTACTAAGAGCTGGTGTTTTTGATGGTTGATATAGAATGTTATGTGTTATTAAGAGTTGTTGATATATAATCTTGTTAGGAAGTTCCAACCAGTGTAAGTGTTTTAAGTTTAGACAGTGGTGAGTTCTATGCTGGGTTGCCGTGGCAAAGCGAGCTATATTGTGGTAGGATGTAGTAAGTTTCTTCAGGTTGCTTTTAGAGAGATTAGTGTAAATAGAGGAGACATACATTAGGGTAGAGATCAGATGTGATTGTGCTAAGGTGGTCCTTGCTTCTGGTGTAAAGTAGGGTTTGATTCTGTACAGTGAACCAATTTTTTTATTAACTGCTTTTATAGTGTTATTGATGTGGTAATCATAGTTAAGATTATTATCAATAGTAACACCAAGCAGTTTGGTTGTAGAGTCTGGGGAGATGAGGGAATTATCACTTGCAGTAATAGAGAAGTTTAGCTGAGAAGATTTGTGGGTAGGTGAGAAAAGTAGTAGTTTTGTTTTCTTGGGATTGAGGAGGAGACATCTTTTTGAGAACCAGTGTTCGACGGTAGAAAAGGTAGATTGTGTGAGTGACTGGAGTTCAGATTGAGTGGAGGCTGTGCAAATAATGGTAGAATCATCTGCATATTGTATACATGTAGTGTTTTGGATAGAAGATTGGAGGTCATTAATAAAGATAGAGAATAAGAGTGGGCCTAGTATAGATCCTTGTGGTACTCCTAAAGAGATAGGTAGTAAAGTAGATAGAGAAGTTTTCCAGAGTACTGCTTGTTGTCGGTTTTCAAGATAGGATGAGAACCAGGTTATGGAAAAGGAATCCAAAGCAAGGGATTTTAATATGTGTAGAAGAAGTGTATGGTTGACCATGTCAAAGGCTTTTGACAGGTCTAGGAAAACAGAAGAGGTTAGTTTGTTGTTGTTACGATTACAGTTGATGGTGTTGGTAAAAGAAAGTAGAGCAGTGGTAGTACTATGTGATGGTCTAAATCCATGTTGAGTGTTAGCTAGTAGGTTGTTATGAAGGAGATGGTTAAGTAGTTGTTTATGTATACATTTTTCCATGATTTTAGCTAGTGGAGATAATAGTGCTATAGAACGAAAGTTGGAAAGGTCAGTAGATTTTCCTCCTTTATGTAGGGGTATGATATGTGATATCTTCCAGATTGCTGGAAAAGTACTTTCTTTTATGGATCTGTTTATGAGGATGGAAACAGGGTAGGCGATTACTTTAGCCGCTACTTGAAGATATTCAGCAGGAAGGTTATCTGCTGAGGGGGTAGTGGGTTTAAGTTTTTGTAAAAGAGATTGTATGTAGGAGGTGGGTATGGGTTGAAGTTGCAGGGGAGGAAGGGAGTTGTTGATGTTATTTAAGAGCAGTTGGGAAGAATCAAGAGATAAGTGATTAGCTAGACATTGTATGGAAGTAGTAAAGAAGGTATTGAAGTTATTGGCTATTAAAAAGGGGTTATCTGTGTCTAGGTCTTGTGGGTTGGGTGTAACTACTTTGCCTGGGGTAAGTAGATTATTGATAGTAGACCAGAACTTTTTTGGGTCTTTTTTGGTTGATTGCTGAAGTTCAAAGTAATAATTCTTTTTATCTGAAAGGATAGCTTTTTTGGTATTGTTTCTGAGTTCTTTAAAGGTTTGATGATCGGTTGGGTTTCTGGAGGAACGCCATTTTTCCAAGATTTATTTCTAAGTCTAATTTTTTGTTTGGTATTAGAGGTTAGCCAGGGTGCTGTTTTGGTCTTTGTTCTAATGGTACGACTTGGGGCATGTTGATTTAAGATAGCAAGGAATGCTGAGTTAAAATGTTTAACAGCATTGTTGAGTGAGAGATGTTTTAGAGGGGTCCAGTTGTATTGTGAAAGTTCTGTTAGAAATCTTTCAGGATTAAATTGTTTTTTTGAATATATTGTTTTATGAGAGGTAGGTAAGTTTAGATTAGTTTTGGCTCTAATGACATAGGTAAGGGAGTGATCGCTAAGATCATCTGGAAGGATGCCAGTTTGGTAGTTTTGTAGGGGGGAGTTTGTAAGAATCCAGTCTAAGGTGGTTTCTTTTTTGCTCTTATTATTTATTCTAGTGGGACTATCAATTAGTTGTTTGAAACCAAAAAGATTTATATGGGAAGTGGGGTTAGCATTGTTACAAGATTTCCAATCAATGTTAAAGTCCCCAAGGAATAGTGTTTCTTGAGGAAGGTCTATAGAGAGTTGTTCAAGAAGTTGTTCTAAAGTGGGGATGTTATTTCCAGGGGGGAGGTATGCACAGATGATGTTTATTGCTTTAGTAGTGTTAATTTGAATTTTGGAACAAATTATTTCGGCATTATTTAGGCGGTGTCCTCTCTGGAATATCTCTGTTAAAACCCCTACAGTTACTTTAAGCAGTACATTGTGCTTAATGCTCTGGTTTACCCCTTACAGCTAACACAGTAGCTTATAGTACTTGTAACTCTAGCGAGGCTGACCTACCAATAGCGAAACTGACCAGGCTTACATTATATTGCCCATAAGTCCTATAACACTTATTACCTCTTTATCTCAGGAGTGAATTGGATACAATATATGCTATTATACTTGCTATTACCAGCCTGCTCTTATGAGCATTGTCACATAATATACCTAGTCATTAGAGTCTGTTTGCTAGAGTGAAAGTCATTTATATGTTTGCTTTTTTTGCCTATGTGACCTTTTGTAACAGTCAAGCATATTGATCTGTGTTAGATTGCAAGTTTATTCTGCTGTTTTACCTTTGATTTTCCTTGTTACTTGTTTTCACTACATACCTTTACTCTAATACAAATGCTAACACTGTTATTTTTTTTTCCCTCCCTACCCGTGTTCCCTTCCCCCTAGAAATTTCTTAGCTCTATCCCTTTTGAATATTGACCTGCCTTACACCCTACAGGTGTCGGACGATTCCTGCCTTGCCTACAGTACTGAAAGACTATCTGCCTCCCTTATTTACTCCTCTATCAAGGAACTAAAAGTAGGTTATGGGCTTTGCACTGATGATTTATTAGCCTCTGCTCAAGTCAACCTATAGAGTTCATTAGTTCCCTGTGCTTGTGTGCCTAGCAGCCAGTACCTCTCCTTCTCATATCCTCCCCTACCCCCTTACTCTTGCCTTCTCCTGCCTCTACACTACTCTCTTTTTCTTGTGACTTTTCCTCTCTTTACCTGCCCTAGCCACTAGGTGGCGCCTCCTTATTCTCTTTCTCCATCACTATTTCTCATGCCTAGAATCAGCCGTTATTTGTTAAATTCCCTATCTCCTTTAAGCTCAATATTCTATCTTACAGTCTGCCTATCTCCCTGCTAATAGTGCTGATACTGCTCCAGTACCCTGCCAGACTTCTCAGCTCCACCTCACCCCTCTCGCCCTACCTTCTACTGCTTGCTTTCTACCTACTCCTGCATACCTATTCCTATTCCACTGGTCTACTTTGGTCTCCTGTCTTTCTCTTCCTTCCATATACTGTTTGCTCCTGCCATACCTACCTGCATTTCTGATTGTCTCCTCTCCACCTCCTGTTGTGTCCCCTGCTAACCTTATAGTACTGTTAGCCACTCCCTATCCCTCCCATTCAATCCTTCTCCTTCCCGCTCAAACTTCCTCCCTTCCACACACACCCCACCTCTACAACACACTCCCACTGTATTTTTCCCATACCTCTCCTCTACATCTTTTACTTAAGTATCCCACTTTAATCCTTACCACTTCACTGTCCACTCTTTCCCTATTCCTATCATATCTTTATATCTACTCTACAGTAGAATACCCCTTTTACATCTTGCCTCTCATACACTCTATTAGCCCTCTCTAACTTCTCAGACTCATCTTACCATGGCTCCCTACCTGCCTAGCCAGCATTTACTATCATTCCTGCTACTCTCCACCCTATGCTCAGTCTATCTCCTATCCTCTTATGAGATATCACTTGATGCTCTATCCCTCCTTCCACATGAACACACCTCAACATTTATCATTCCACTTATGTCTTATCCTTTTACTTCATCTACCCCCAATTACCACCTACCAAAATTCCACAGACTTAGACATCTCAACTATGTCCTAACAACTTATAACAAAAATAAAATTCTAACCTTACAAAGACTCTACCTGGTTATCAAATGTAGTAATCCTACCCTTCAAGATGGTGATATCCACCCTAACCCTGGCCCCTCACTCTCTTCCCCCACAGTATATATGCCTAGAACAAATAATAGCTTCTTAATCGGACATCTTAATACCCAAAGCTTAAACAACAAAGTACCATACCTACATGCCCTCCTTCACATACACTCATTTGATATTCTATGCCTCTCAGAGACCTGGCTAAAACCTAGCACTAAAGACTCTGAGATCATTCCCCAAGGCTATAACATAGTAAGACTCGATCGTTCCAAAAGAAAAGGTGGTGGTGTTGCTATTCTTTTTAAAAAACATCTTAATATCACTAGCCTTCCACCCCTATCATCTCAAGATAGCAAGATAGAATCCATCATTATCAAACTCCAATTAAATTCCAAAAAATCCATACATATCATCTGTACGTATCTGCCCCCTGGTAACAATATACCAATACTTGAAGATTATCTTAGTTGCATATCAGCTACCTATCCACAGGAAACCATCATTCTAGGAGACCTGAACATAGACTGGAATAGCATTAATGCAGAAAATTCTTCATCCCATATTAACCTTCACGGCTTCACCCAAACCATTAACTTGACTACTAGGCTCAATAAACATACTAATAGAGAAAGCATATTAGACTGGATACTTATAAACAGACTAAAAACTAATTACAAAGTAGGAACCTTGCCAGACGATGTTAGTGACCACTCCTTAACTTTTATAACAAGAGAAAAAACTGACTGTCCAAATCCCCACATTACTAGAAAAATACGTACAATCAAACATTTTAATTCTGACCTATTTCAAGCTGAACTCAGTGCATGTAACTGGAACCCCTTAAAAACACTCCCTCTTGAAAATGCAGTACTACATTTTAACAAAATATTTTTATCCATTCTTGACACACATGCACCAGAACGTACTATTAGAATGAAATCCAATACAGCCCCTTGGCTCTCCCATGAAACCAAAAAGCTTATTCTCACTAGGAATAAAGTCTGGGCTAGTTGGAGATCCCACAGAAATAATACAGATCTCCTACTCTTCAGACAGCATAGAAATCTAACTAAAAAAGCAGTTATAGCCGATAAAAAGAAATTCTATATTGAACTACAACAAACCCATATTAACAATTCTAAACTATTCTGGTCCTCAATCAATAAACTCCTCTCACCAGGAACTTCCAAAACACCTTCCCCACTAAATGCAGACCTTGATACCCCACAACAGACTGCAGATGCTCTTAATTCATTCTTCACAGAAACTATCCAAGCACTAGCTAAACAACTTAATGCCAACAACTTCTGTCCTCTAAGTAAACTAACCAACTCCTCTTTTAACTTTTCTTTACAACCTATCTCCACGTCATATATTCTCAGACTTCTTCTCAAGCTAAAACCATGCACCCCCTCTGCTGATAAACTCCCTTCCCTTTTTCTTCAAAAGGCTGCTAAGGTTGTTGCATATCCTATATCTATTCTTATAAATAGGACAATTAGAGAAGGAATCATCCCTGAAGTTTGGAAGATATCTCATATAATCCCACTTCACAAAGGTGGAAACTCAACTGACTACTCCAACTATAGGCCTATTGCTCTCCTCTCACCTCTGTCCAAAATTATGGAAAAGTGTATCCACCATCAACTTGTACAACATCTCTCAAAACACAACATAATAGCAAACTGCCAACATGGCTTTAGACCACATCACAGTACTACCACTGCCCTGCTTTCTTTTGTAGAGACTATTAACCAGAACAGAAACAACAACTTACTCTCTTCTGCCCTCTTCATTGACCTCTCCAAAGCTTTCGATATGGTAAACCACCCCTTATTACTCAATACTCTCGAATCCATCTCATTTGATGCCCCAGCCATTAAATGGTTTAAATCTTACCTCACAAACAGAAAACAAGCTGTTCTCTGGGATAACCACATCTCTTCTCTCCTGCCTGTTTCCATTGGAGTTCCTCAGGGCTCTATCCTTGGCCCACTTCTTTTCTCCCTCTTCATTAATGATCTTCAAACAATAATCCCTCAAGCAACCTGCATTCAATATGCAGATGATTCGACACTCATCTGCTCAGCTCCATCTACCCCAGAACTGATCTCTCTCACCCAAAAAGTATTCAGTACAGTAGAAACATGGTTCTCTAGCCGTTTCCTCTTACTAAATGCCAAAAAAAACAAACTTCTTCTTTTCACTCCCACATCTAGAACCTCCCCCTTACATTTCTCCATCTCTTCAAACAGCCACTGTTATCTTACCCGACACTTCAACTAAATTGTTAGGTATTACAATTGACAATAATCTCTTTCGACCTACACATTAACAACTCCATAAAACTAGTTAACAGAAAGATAGGATCCTTATATCGAATCAGACCTTTTCTTACACCATCTACCAGAACACGGATTGCTCACTCTCATCTTATTTCAACTCTTCTATATGCTGCACCTATCTTCACCAACCTCAAAAAAACCAGCCTTAACAAACTGGCAACCTGTTATAATAACATTGCCCGCTTTGCTACTGGTAATCCCTATAAAACTCATCACTGCCTCAACTTAAAACTTCTAGGCTGGCCAGAGTTTCAGAACTATCTTCTAATCCATCAACTCTGCATTGCCTATAAAATAATATACCAACCTAATAATACCCCCATACTCTCACAACTCATAATCCCTTATAAAAATCTCAACTCTCTCCGCTCTTCCAGCAAACTTCTGACAAGTTCAACAAAATCAAATAACAATGCTGGTGACTCTCTATTTACCAATGCTATAGGGACAAAATGGATTTTGTTACCCACTAGCATAACTTCATTGCCTCTTTTCAAACAGAACATTAAAGTGCATTTCCAAAATCACTGGCTTTGCTCCTGTAATAAACCTGATTAGTCCATCACTATTACTACCTAAATAAAACCATCTCTCTTCTCCTTTCTACTCTGCCTACTTTTTTGTCTTTCTTTTCTCTTCCCTTTACTTCTCTACCTGCTTTTCTGCAGTACTTGCTCTTTTATTTTCACCACTTTCTATTCCCACTTTTTTCCCTTACTCTCTTCTCACTTTATTCTCCTTACCTTCACTCCTTTCTATGTTAATCTAATCAGTATTTTTCAACTGGTTAATTGAGAATTCAATTGTATTGAGTGTTTTAGTAACTAATTCATGTAGTAGTTTTTTTTTATTTATATAGAAGAGTTTGCTATCTTTTATTTTTAATATTTGCTTGCAAACTCGATTACTAACTCTTAGATTTTCATTATAATGAATACTGCTATTACATTTTTGTATGACAATTTTTCTGTATGTTAATTTTTTTATCTCTGAATGTATCTCACTCTGTGGAGCTTTTCTCCCCGGGCCTCTACTGAAAATGGAAATTTCTCCAGCTAGACTAGCCCGGTCAACAAATGTAAAATAAAAAAATAAATATTATTTTGGTTAAGGGTAAGATCTAGAAGAGTAAGCTTTAGTTTTGTTTTATATAGAATAGCTACTCCTCCTCCTTTTCTGGAGGTATGATCAAGTCTAAGAATGTTATATCCAGGTGGGGTAATTTCATTGTCTTTAATAGAGGGTTTTAGCCAAGTTTCTGATAAGCATAGAATGTCAAAGTTGTGTACTTCTAATAGGGCATGGAGTTGACTAATTTTGTTGCAGACACTACGTATGTTGAGATGGGCCAGGGATAATAGGTTAGAGGATGTAATGGATGAGAGAGAGAAGGGTTTGGAGTGATTTCTGTGTGATTTGGTGGTAGTAGTTTGAGGGCCTGGGTTGGAGTGGATGTCACCATCTTGTAGTAGATGGAGTAAAGTAAAGTAGTTTTCAAGTTTATGTTTGAGGAACGTGTCGAATATTTTCTTATTTTTTCTTAGTTTTAGTTTTTAGTAGTTTGCAGTGTAATAGCCTATGGTATTTGGGAAGTAGGTATATGGATTGTGAGGAGGTATGTAAGATGGAAGGAGGTGGGGATGTTACAGGTGTACTGGTATGTTGTGAGGGAAGTGAGAAAGAAACAGTTATGGCGTGTTCATAGGAGGTTAGGAAGTATCTAGTTATGAGAAAGAGTAATAATAAGAAGGAGATAGGTAATTTCAGTTGTGACTGGAGCATAGTAGAAGTTGTGATAAAATAGTTCTGAGTCTGTGTGGTTTACTGGTGTGTTGAAGATGGAGGTATTGTGGGGATGTAGGGTGTGTGGTAGGGGCTGTGATATTGTAGCTGTGTTAGTGAGAGAGGGGTGGGGTCGGTTATAGTAGGTAAGTGGGTGTGTATGTGGTGGGTGGTTTACAATCTCTGAGGCTGTAAGTGTGATAGGGTTGAAAAGTAGGTGGTGTGTCCAGAGACGAGGTAAATGTAGGACCCCTGGGGGTGGGTTGGATATGGGGGTAGGGTGGGGAGCGGAGCGGGGCACACAAAGTAGACCAGAGGAGAAGGGAAAAAGTATCAGAGAAGGCAAGGGGAGTCAAGGCAAGAGAAGGTAGCCTAGGAGGAGAGGATAAGACAGGATATTAGAAGGAGGAAAGGGTTTAGGGTAAGAAGGTGAGAATAAAAGTGTAGTGTAGAAAAGAATACTAGTATCCCAGATAGAGATGAGGAAAGGGTGACATCTAGTGGGTAACTGTGGAAGTGCAAAAAGCAAACAGGGCAGCTTCCAGGTAAGAGCTATACAAATGGGAGAGAGAGGATAATCTATGTAGCTATCCAAGGAGTGTGTGAGGTGGTAATGGAGGAATAAGGGGAAAGGGTAGCTGCTGGCTGATTAGGTAGTGGCAATCTAATGATTCAATAATCTAATGTTTGGTTTTATGTAAGTAGGTATTCTAGTTCTTGGTCAGTAAAAATGAAAATTCATGGCCTAGTTAAATACATATACAGATACAAATGAAAAGGGGTAAAAAGAAAAATATGAACTTTTCAGGAAAACACTAAAGAGGTAAAAAAAAACATCATGAACTTTTCAGGAAAACACTATCAGTATATCCTATAAGCATTCAGCTTGAAAATGCTGTGCTTGCATTGGCCCTTATGGGTTTTCCTCTGGTGCTATTAGTTCAGTGGCGCCTGGTGGCTTCAAAACAGGAGACAGCTGAATGGGTGGGGCCAACTGGAAGGGGTGGGACCAACTATAAGGGGGTAGGGCTATGCTAAAAACTGCAAAAACTGGGACTTTAATTAAATTTGCTGCCCTGGGTGCCAAACCATCATTATGAGAGTTCAATCAAGACAAAATGATGTGTAGAAGAAAAAAAAATATTTCAATGCATTGGCTACATGACAGCTTACTTAATATCTAGATGGAAATAAAAAGGTTGTGAGGAATGAAAAAATAAATTCCTTTTTAAATACATTACTGGAATGCCAGTCAAAATCAAGTATGAAAAAACAAGCAGCACTCAACTCAAACCATTTCTCCTTGCACTGTAGTTCTAATTATAATTTATATTCAGCTTTATAAAAGTATCAAGTAACATATTGAAAGTAGCAATCTCTGTGATACCCCACTTGTAAAAATGTTTCTTATCCAAAAAAGACCTGCTGCCTAACAACTATCTACTTGTTTCATGGGGTAAACATGATCAAAGTAAAAAATGAACAGCAAACAAGAAACAAGCTTAAGATAAATTGCTTAAAGGATTACTGCACAGGTTATGGACCACACATGATAGATTGGCATTCTGTTTAGTTTACAGGTAAAGCCTGCAATGATGACTGCAAGTCCTCCAAATTTGCCATTTTGACAAGGGATTATTAGGGGGAGAGCAACATTTTGAGCTAAAATTGGGGAGAGTTGAGAGGTCTGGATATACCTAATTCTATAAAGCGATTTATTTGCGAGTCCCTCTTAATGCAGGAAATTTAGACAAGGCCAAATATATTGGGGGAATATACAAACAGTACTAAAAATTGCTCTTGCATAAAATTAGACAGTTGACAGAATAACAGGTCTTGCTTGCATTTTTCTGAAAGGTATGAAGTCTGAAACTCTGTGTCTATCATTTAGTGACTTCATTCTTAAATGATTTTTCAGAAAACCACAAATGTTATGAGGAACAAACCCAAAAATAAGAAGCAAAAATCTATTCATTCTGCAAAAATCTGGACAGTTGAGAGGTATAGTTCAGCCAGGGCTGTCTGGGTTTGCCATCCTTCCCCCCCTCACAAAATCATGGTCGAATGGGGCCTTCCCCCTGCAGCTATTCCAATGTCCCATTACTTGGCTATTTTGCCCCATTTACCATAAACACTGTAATGTGCATACTGCTTTACTTCATTTAAACGTTTTATTTTACATTTTACAGCATAAACACTAACATCTGCTAAACAAGGCAATACAGTCTCACAATGAAAATAGACTTAGCATTAAAACTTCTCTGCCCTTGAAACTCACATTCATTGAAACAGCATTGAAACCCACATTCAAAGAAAATACATCTGGCCAGTGGCAGATAAAGATTAACTTTGGGCTGTTTTCAAATCATAGGCCCCTTACACAGGAAGAAACATACATGTTCTTTGATACACCTTCCTGATTGTATTAAATTATATTCCTTGTATAATACAGTACAGTTGTTAGAAGGCATTTTAAATTTATTGTTTGGATGGTTGAAGAATCATTTACAGCCAGTGGACTGCTCTGCCACTGAGCACAATTACAAAGAAATGTAACTATACCTGTAGTATAAAATGAAAGACAGGCTCTCAGGCAATCAGATAAACACAAAACTTCACAGAATGTAAATCAATCTCCACACCCTGACAAACTGCAGGCAGAGACCACCAATATTCAATCAATGTTCAATGAAACAAATAAATAAATGCAGTACACTTTTGTTAGCTATAACTGAAGCAGATCAATTGCAAAAAAAGTATACTTATATCAGCTTGTATATCCCAATGGTTGTAGAATCAATCATAGCCAGCAAAACAGTTCTCCTGCTGAGAACAATTACAACAAAATTTAATTAAACCTGTAGTATAAAACAAAAGATAGACCCTCAGACAATCAGATAAACACAAATATTTAGAGAATGTAAATCAACCCCCATACCCTGAGAAATAATCTGCTGGCAGATACCACCAATATTCGATAAATATTCAATGAAACAAACAAATAAATACAGTACAGTTTTGTTAACTATAACTGTAACAGATCAAGTGCAACAATTTGCTTATCTCAGCTTTGTATATCTAGATGGTTGTAGAATCAGTCACAGCCAGTAAATCAGTTCTACTACTGGAGACAATTACAAAGAAATGTAATTATACCAGTAGTATAAAACAAAAATAGACCTTCAGGCATTCAGATAAACACAAAACGTTACAGAATGTCAGGCAACCCCCACACTGTGAGAAACACAGAGCAGGCAGAGACCACCAATGTTCAATCAATACTCAATGAAACAAATAAATAAATGCAATACAGTTTTGTTAACTATAACTGAAACAGATTAAGTGCAAAAATGTATACTTATATCAGCTTTGCATATTCCGATGGTTGCAGAATCAGTCACAGCCTGTAAAACAGCTCTACTACTTGAGCACAACTACATAGAGATGTAACTATACCAGTAGTATAAAGCAAACGACTGGCCCTCAGGCAATCAGGCAAACACAAAACTTCACAGAATGTAAATCAACCTCCACAACCTGACAAACAAACTGCAGGCAAAGACCACTAATATTCAATCAATATTCAATTAAACAAATAAATAAATGCAGTGCACTTTTGTTAGCTATAACTGAAACAGATCAAGTGCAAAAAAGTATACTTATATCAGCTTGTATATCCAGATGGTTGTAGAATCAGTCACAGCCAGCGAAACAGCTCTGCTACTGAACACAATTACAAAGGAATTTAACTATACCAGTAGTATAAAACAAAAGATAGGCTGTTGGTCAATCAGATGGCACAAAGTTTCACAAAAATGTAAATCAACGCCCACACCCGAGAAACAAACTGAAGCCAGAGATCACCAGTATTCAATCAATTAGAAAGCCTTCAGTTTCTTAATTTCCATTTTCCCTTCCACAGATCACAAAGATCCCAGTATGTTTTTGCTTTATAAATGTCCAATTGTTTAGAAAGGAGTTTGTCCAACCCCCCCCCCGCTAATACAGCAACCTTCTCTGTACCCTTCTGATATTAGACTGGGACAAAACTGGGGCAAAACTAAAAGAAAAACAAATACAACATAAAACAAATACAACATACTTGTTGTCAGATACGTATGAAGAGCATGCTTCTTTACCCTTCCCAGATGACAGCCAGCTGCATATGCATTAGGCATTTAATTGTGAGTAAAATGAAAAAAAAAAATAATGATTACAAAGATGTGTCCAACTTCTTGCTTCTTGACACTACAGTGCTCCTTTACAAGCTAGTGGTGCTCTGTGCATCCCGCTGATGTTTGTGAGGAAATTTAAATAAATAATAACCACACTATCACCAGCCACACAAAACATAGTGACCTCTAAGGTTTACTGGGAATGTTGAAGAAATAATTACATTGCTCTCATTCCCCCACAAAAGCATAGCAACCTTCTATGTACACCTGTGATCACGGCTGGGTTTAGACTAGGTGGAGTTCAGAGCAGAGGTGAATACTAGGTCCATGACAAAATCTACTTACACAGTCTTGCTCCGTGTGTGTGTGTGTGTGTGTGTGTGTGTGTGTGTGTGTGTGTGTGTGTGTGTGTGTGTGTGTGTGTGTGTGTGTGTGTGTGTTTATGTCCGTGAGCGTATGCAGGCATGTAAGTGAGAGTGAAATCGATCGAGCCATTATATTACATTTGCTAAGCAGTGCTTTTGCTGTTTAGCAAGTATAAAATCAAAAGAAGCATTAAAAAAGAAAGAAGTGTGTGTGTGTGTGTGTGTGTGTGTGTGTGTGTGTGTGTGTGTGTGTGTGTGTGTGTGTGTGTGTGTGTGTGTGTGCTTGCGTGCGTGTGTTTCTATGTCTGTGTCCATGTGTGTGTGTGTGTGTGTGTGTGTGTGTGTGTGTGTGTGTGTGTGTGTGTGTGTGTAGATGTCTGTGTGAGAGAGAAAGAGAGACATAAATTGATCAAGCAGTTAAAATTAGGATGTATGCATGCCTGTCAACCTACCAGGTCAAGAAATCTGGATAAAGCCTAAAATAATGAGGGGACAAAGCCTCAAAAATAAGAATAGATCTTAAACATTGCTGATATAAAATCGGGAAGTTGCTACAGTAAAAATATTTGTTTTAGCATGCATTTTCTAAAGGAAATAAAGTCTGAAACTCATTATTTAGTGACTTTAATCCCCAGTGTTTTGGCAAAAAAACAAAAGTTTTATGAGTAATGGACAAAAAAATGAGAAATAAAAATTTGGATATTCTTTGAAAATATCTAGACAGTTAAGAGTTATAGAGGTACACTTTTAATGGCTATAATTATTAAATGAGTTTAATCGTGTTTTAAAGGTGCACTGTTTCTGAATGTGTCTGTTGTAATAAAAAAAAGTAAAATAAAACAATTTTATAGACAGACCACTCTCTAAGCACAATAATGCCTCCTCAAGGGTGTTCTTACTGTGTAAATAACTCCCTTCCAGGGGTGCAGAAGTCCTCTGCTTGTGATATCAGGCCTCATAACATCCTTGGGTGTGCATTATTTACACAGTAACACACACTCTGTTGGGCATTATTGCTTGCTTAGCAAGATCATAATATATTTTCTGTTCTCTGAGCTTGGCATTTGGCTGAAAAGGCCAGCCTACCTACCTCCATGTGCAAGTAGTAATGAATACAATAAATAAACACTACTACTGTATGCAAACATCTTGTTAAGGCATATATATGTTTACAGGTGGGTTTTAATATTCAACAATTAGTATCTTATACTTGTTTTTATGATTTGTCCTAGATGTTTGTGATTTGGTTACTGTCTGAGAAATGTCATTATAACATGCTCTCCTTGTTACTATATGCATGAAGTCTAAGGCCTCAGTAGTAGTAAGTGAGCCCTTTATGTTCATACGTCTAAAAATACACTCTGGATTCCTTATTTTCTTCCGATAAATAGCACGTGTGATCTGTGTAGTTGGCCATGGCAAAGCATGTTTTTCCCTGTAGACTTTGTTCAGCTGGTTATTTATATCTTTTCTAGAAGGACCTTGCTGCTGTCCTAGGGATCAAAGAAACATTAAATATATTGTGTGCATGTCCATTCACTCTTCTTCAGCTAGATATAAAAAGCTGATAATAACTGTTTTATGTTTTTAAAAGACAACTCATATTGATGAGTCATTTGCAATTTCCATAGACATGATGCTTTCCTAATTTCCTAGTATTATTGAAAATTTCCATTTTGACTGTTTGCAGTATTATTGGAAAAAGTGAGCATGGCAGTTTCTTTAACCAAGTTATCACAGGTGAAATCTGAAGCTGATGCATGATACAGAGTAGGACCAAATTTCTTTCTCTGAATACTTTTTCTTTGTTCTAGTAATCATTGGATGAAAATATTGCTTAAAAACTCTAAAATGCACCTCATAGCCTCTAGAACCCCAATGGCTTAATGCACTTGTTTCCAACAGAGTAATTGTAAACTACATTAAAGAATACAGAGCCAAATCCAGCACATACCTCAGTTTACCTCTTCAGTTCACGAAGAAAGTAACTAATGCTTTCTTTTACTCTCTCTGACTGCTGTGATGGTGACTGATCACTGATGATTGCAGCAAGCCGAAAAAAAATAAAAGTTGTTCTTGTAACTTTTCACCAACCAACGACAACAGTATCCACTATCCAATCATCCTCACAAGTACAGTACTGTGCTTAGTGCTAGTGCTACTGATTGTTTCTCGCTCTCCTTTTTGAGAAGAGAGTGAGAACCAATCAGTAGCAATCCAGCCATCCACGTCATGTACAGGCCTGCGAACGTGGCAGTCCAAACCCCTTTCTAATTTACTGTGCGGTTAAACCGTATAGGCTTCTGGGCATCACACTAATGCCTTTTCTTTAATCTGGACTGCCTTTACAGCAGTCAGATAGATATGTTCTTCTAAAAAAATGAAAAACCTGCAACTTGACGAGCATGCGCAGTTCAAGTTCCGGGACTTTGCGGACTTGCTCAGAAGCACAACATTATTATAGTGTTACACAACATAACACAAACAAAATATGAATAGATTTTTTTTACTTTTTTTTATTGTCTACACTTCCATCTTTTTCCTGGAAGGGCTGCAGTCCTGCAGTCCGATGGCACGAGCCACCCCTGTATTAGTTGAACCAGATGCAGACTATTTTGTGTCCCAAGAATATCCATCTGAGCAGGATTTTCAGTATGTTATGTCTCTGTCATGTCTTCTGTCTCATATACCAAATTATTTAGAATAATTTATTAATTTTGTGCAAGAAGATAGGCTATAATTTAAATTATAACAGAAAAGACACGGCATATTCATCTGAGTTTTAATTTGTTTAGTTACACATTTTGGTAAATATTTTTTTTCAGAATGCCTGGTTCGCTGAATGCTTTTTTGTCCTTAAACCTATTAATTCAGGATTTTTCAATAACGCAAATGTATGCTATCCCAAATAACTGCTACATTTATGGGAGTGGGGATACATTTTGGAAGCTGTCTTTCAATTCCAAAAATCTTGACTATGACCTCAGTGACAGTTATACTACCTAGTCCATTGATATTTCAAGCATTGCTACCTGATAAATACTTGAAATACTTGATGGCTGAATGAATTATGCTATAATAAAATATCTTAAGCAGCTCAACTTACATTAATCTATAACCAGTCTTTTAAGGCACCTAAACTTATGTGTTGCACATAGAAGTAGATTTTTTCTTGGTGCAATCACAGTCGCTGGAGGTGAAACACTGTCAGTGGAGGATGTGTAATTATCCTTGACATACAGCTAGGCAAATACAAATCTGCAAAGGACTATCATATTAACATATAATGTTGGAATCTAAACAACAAATGACGCACCTTTCGCACAAATCATATATGCCAGTCAACTATAAACTGTTGGTTCTTTTCATTTCAGGTTTTTAATAGGGAATGTTATAGTCAATTGTTTTGATTTAGTCATCTATTAGATGTTATTAAAATATTTCTCATTTACAGACTAATGACATTTGAAGCTTTGCAAGCAAGTGTACAAATCCTTTAGGGTATGAAGCTGTATACTCGTATGTGATGCACTTCATAAAAACATCTAAACATTTTGTGTTACCTTTAAGAGAAATTGGCAGCAATGAGTAGAGTTAACCTTAAAGCAGGAGGAAATTAATTAAAGCATAGAAGCAATAACTGCATTTCACATGGTTTTACATTATTAAAGATTTAATAGTAAATAACTTCTTTTATAAAATATAATAATGAAGCCCGGTTTTTCAGATGGACTGTAGTGCATTGCACTGCCCAGCATTCACAATGTAAGGGTAAGCCCCAGTAAATTTAACAAACAATTCTGTGAGGGCACACTATCTCAGAGCTAGAGGGAATATCTGGCTTACTGCAAAACCAAGTATTGAATTTAACATCAATGCAGTGCAACACTGGAGAGAGTGTACATAATTTGTTGGCATGCAGAGGGATGCATTTTCCTACAATGCAGAGAGTGTCCATGGTGGCACCCCTGCAGAAATTCATCTTGATATTAAAAAGTTGTTTACTTCAAGTCATTGTAAAAGAATATAAAATTCTGATTTATTATACCATTTGAATTTATATACTTGCAAAACTGGCACTTGACTGCTTGATAGTCATTTACCAGTCACGTATCAGCAGAGGACCCCTGGTTACTTATACTTGTAATCAGGAGTTCTTCAGTTAATTACAATAAGCAATTTAGCATTAACGATTACATACTGACCTTACTAGAAATACATTATAATGTATCATTTGCAGCTACACAATATCATTAGCAATTTTTATTGGATTTCAAGGAGTTTTTGTTTCTAGCATCCACATTTTACAAAACTTGAGGGGAGTGACGTCCAGCACGTCATAAGGAAAATGGCACTAACGTTGCATATCTACAACAGTCTATTGTCACTGTGTTTATGGGATTACACGTTGTCACCATACTAAACCACAGCCAAAAGCTTGAAGATATGCTTTTCCGCTGGTATGACATGGCAGGATTTTACTGTAGGGAAAAATATAAATACTAGAAGTAATATTAGAAAGACAGGACTAATATGGCAACACTTTCTGACAGAAAAGACAAATGACCACACTTGAAGTACATGAACAAAAGAAAAGAGTGCTGCGCAGCTATCATGCAGATTTGTAGCCGACATCTTTATACTTAGATTGTTCTCATTCATTCCTAAAAGTGGGATGTAAACACTTTTGTACAGTCTATGCATTGACTTTATTTGTGTAGTCCAACAGAAACAGAAGGGGTGTAGATGGTGAATTTATCAAGGAGTGTATGTCTACCTTAGCTAGCGAACATACTAAAAAGAAGTAAATTTAATTGCCCCTAGAATTACGTACTCCTCATTCCATCACTGTCATTGCAGACACATCATTCAAAATGATAATCTGAATTTACAAAGCTAGCATATATTACTTATGAGTAGAATGATGTTACAAAATGTCAGACCTGGGCCTTTGCATCTGTTCTACACAATATAGCATCTTAGAAGAACCTACTTTGTTTCACAATTTGAAGATGACATGTTTTGGATTCTTTTCTGTGTGCCTGAATGTATTCAGTTTTGTTACTGTGTCCGTCAAAGCTAGAACATTACAATGTGGTATTAGAAAAGCAGCAACACAACGTATACAGTAAATGGGCAAGTAAGCCATTGTTCACACTGTGCACCATCCTTACAGTACTCTGTGAAGCATTTCAAACAGATTCCCTAAGTGGCATCTACATGAAATTCAGCAATTCAATGAAGTGACAACAGAAATGGATCACTGCAGGCATACATCAGGAAAAAGAATGCTATCATTTTCCCTTAAGCTAAACACATTCAGTACTGAGTTTCTGCCATACCTCATTTTATAAGTCTATTTATTTCAGACCAGACTTAAATAGTTCTCTCATTCTCTGAGAAGGCCTTTAGTAGATGGCAAATGTTATTAATTTGTTTGTAACTAGGTAGTTAATGGACACTGGTGTATTTTTGTAATCATCGTCTAAGTCATAGCCAAGAAGATGTTAGTGTGCTTACAGCAATTAGGCTCATTTCAAATACAGCAACATGCATATCACATTATAATGCCATTCCATTTACATTATTGTAAAAGTAACGTAACATAGGCTTTATGCTAATAATCAGTGGTGTACAAGGAAGAAGCTCTGATGACCAGAGTTTGGTTAGTGGCTTGGGCACTTGATGGTCTGATTGTGAGGATGGACATACCCATATTTCAGACAGTAGATCCATCAAGTCTGGTAGAGGCTAGGACTCAGAAAGATCACCTGGGTGGGCTATGTGAGTTGGCAAAGGAGGAGTAGCCTCCCTAGTCCTCTGAGTGGGCATACATTCACAAGCCATACCTTATGGCTCACCCAGCCTACTACATAAAACATGAGCATGCAGCAGAGAGGGTAGTATGAAGAAAAGCCCTGTAACCAGCATATGTGACACCTCCAGCTCTATGCTCCACTCCATGCCCCTCTGCTAGACTGCTCTACAATGGCCATAGCCTGAGGGGTAATAGCAGTTTAAACTGCATTCCCCAGTCCCTTTCCTTCCTATCAGCAGGTAGTAATGGGGGAAGTAATGGAGCCATGGGAGAGCAGCCATGCAGCTGAGGATCAGCTGAGGCGGTGAACCAAAAATGATTCAAAAATGTATGAGCACCTTCTCTGTAATCTAGTCAAACATCATTAGGTACAACCAAAGAAGGTACAAACATTCCTTACAAAGAGGATCAAAGGGCTTCAAGGTTTATCTTATAGCCAAAGAGGGGAACAGCTCTCTGCCTTCTCTGTATCCTTTCACTTTCTCAAAGGAGACCAATGCCACACATACAGAGCATTATAGGACCCCTTAGTTTTTGAAACCCTTTGCTTACAACATCTCCCCCTTGTGAGCTAAGCACAAGTGGGCAGTTGGTGTCACTAAAAATTAACACCAAGTATATCATGAAATGTGACAACTTCATATCTCATTTTCCACATCTATGGACAGCCACCCCCCATACCACATCTAAACTCAGTGCACAGAGAGTTACTCTCAGTGTAAGTCCTGATTCCAAAAGACTTGTTCTCAGTGTAAGTGACTTACTTTGATGTAAGGTCTATCTATAAACAGGCTTACTCTGGGGGCCAGACTCCTAAAGACCTGCTCTGAGCCTTCTCTCAGTATAAGTGTACACTTAACTGACAGCAAGTCTTTTGGACTCATATCTTTAGGAATTAAATGTATGACCACTCGGGCACCCATAAGATTCATCATGGGATCTGGAGCATCAAACCTCTGTGGCAAACATGCTTTGATCTTCTTCACTAAATTTAAAAACCTGAGAAGGCTCTTAACAAAAAAGACACACAGAAGAATCGGCCAAACTGTTGCAAACGGCAATCTTTAATGTGTATTGCAATGAAATGCTGTTTGCATTTAGATTTAATCTGAACAACTGAGTTTCAGTCATCTGGCTGCTTAGGGGTTCAGCTTCATGAAACTCCTGCCTTCATCAGAAGTAAGGAAATGCTATTCTTTAATTTTCTTTTCTTGCTCTATTATTTATTTTTATTCTTTTTTTTTGTTTTGTTTTTTGTTAATGAGATATTTTTCCAGTGGGAGTAGTGTGAAGGTAACTCTGCCTGAGTCTGTAGTACTTTTGTACTGAAGCAGTAACAGAGAACCAGAAGACAACTCAGAGCATTTATAAGTCGTACTCAGCAATGTTTGCTGCCATGAAATGCTGACTGATTTCATCTAAGAGATGTATGCAACCTTGCCTGCCTTTGTCAGGATGCTGAAGGTCTCTGCTTTATGGAAATCTGATTCATACCACATTTTTTTTCTGTTTTAAGGCTAGCACAGCTAATTTGCAGAAACAAAACACAAAAATCTCTATTACTGAACAAACTGCAAAAATGGGAAGTGGAATGTTCCAATATTCATGTCTGGAAAAAATGGATTGCAAAGAAGATTAGATGTGAAATAGAATGATAGCCTAGGTAAGAAAATATTTAAGCAGGATGACAGTGACATCATTGAAGACAACACAAGGTGCTGAGCATGTAGCTAATGAAATAAAGGTTTAAAATAAAAACAAAACATTATTTGCTATGGAATGGAATGGAATGGAATAATTTCTTGGTGGCCTCAGTATTTATGTAAGTCCTGCAAAAGTAGTAATGTATTGTAATTAAATGTAAAGTTGTCATACGGTGACTGACATAAGGGAGAACTCAGATGATAATTACAGGAGCAGCTAGACAAGATAACTTATTATGTTAGCATTAAAGAACAAGACAGACATAATTAAAAGGTTATCATTTTATAATGTCATTTGATCTGTACTTGTTAAGTGGCTGTTAAGTCTGAAATGTGGAATAAACCTTGTAAAGGAAATCCAGCAGAATGCAACTAGATAACTAGATGTTATATTTAACTGCAACATTTTGAAATCCAAATATATGTAAAGCAGCTGTATATATTTTTTTATATCTGGTTAACTGCTTATAATATGAATGCATATATATATATATATATATATATATATATATATATATATGTCACATTATCAAAAACTCGCTTTATTGAATCCCATTTCAGCGAACCTCATGTCATCAACTTCCATTATATCGAACTCCTGGAGCTACGAAAAAGAAACACCAAGAAAGGAACCACTCGACCACCAGGACAAAAACATCAAAAAGAAAAACAAAAAAAACTCCAAGTGGGGGGCTTCGCCCCCGCACACACCCAGCCCCAACTAAATATACCAACTCAGAGATCGCACTACAGTGGAGTAAGGGCAAAGTTCACCATGGTGGCCAACTGTTTCCTTTCCAGCTGTGGGAGTTTGATACAATGGAGATCGATGAAATGAGATTCGCTGAAACAGGATTTGAAAAAGTGAGTTTTCAATAACTCAATAATTTCAGGTTAACGTGTGTGTGTGTGTGTGTGTGTGTGTGTGTGTGTGTGTGTGTGTGTGTGTGTGTGTGTGTGAAACAGAACATTTACACCAGGACTGCCCCTTGCAATACTAATAGACAGAGGTAGCTTCTAAACGCTTTATCCCATGCATGTTTCCCCTCAAATTATCTATCGTATGTTACTGACATCTATGTAATGGCTGAGGCATGCTTTAAAATAGTGGAGAGCAGTCTGGGTGTGCAGGGCTCTAAAGCTTTCTACCTGTTTAGACCAGCAACTGTGCAGGAGAGGAAAAAAGGTGGACATGTCTTGATCTACATCCAGTAGAGCCTCACATCAAGGCTGGTAAAGCAGTATGATGCAGCAGAGCTTCTTGATGTCCAAATAGCCATCAGGAAGGTCCTGTACCATATATTAGTTATGTATAGAAATCCCACTATGACACAAGAAAGCCACAGCACCTATCTACAGGAAATAGAATCACTCAGTATTAAACCTAGTAACATTTTTTTAGGTAATCTACATTATCCAACTGTAGCCTGGGAAACCTGCATCAGCACTAGTATACAAGCACGGAGATTCCCTGACTTTGAAAACACAAATACCTTAGAACAATTAGAGTAACCACAAGGGGGAATAAAATATTGGATCTTGTCTTTACTTATATGGGAGCATCTTGCACCATCCTTTCTGTATCTTCATCACTTGTTAGGTCTGACCATAAGGCAGTCTTCTCTGAAATAAAATCTAAACTAGAGATATCTTCTACTTAAGGTACCTTTAGAAATTTCTTTAAGACAAACTATCTACTCCTAAGTGATACATTGGCAAACTTTAAATCCCCACCAAACCCAATTAACTCCACTGAATATGCAGAAATGTACAACAGCACACTATACCAAGATGTAAACAGCTGCTTAGATGCAGCTGTACCCTTATAGGAGAATAGCAGGGCAAACCCCAGAAGCAAACCCACATGGTAAAACCATAATATCAACAAGCTTTATAATAAAAGGAAAATAATTTTTACCAAAAGTAAGAAGAGCAATTCCCAGAATGTTAGATCTCGTCACTGAAATAAACATACAACTTTGGAGCTTAATAAAATTCACCAAAGCTAGTTTGAGGCTGAAATAGTTAAGCAAGTCAAATAATTACAAGGCATTTTTTAGATATGCTTGTAATCTCAAAAGCACAATGCAGTAATGCACTGAGCTGAGCTGATTGTGAGCAATGTTACCGACACTGAGCCTGAAGATATAGCAAACCTACTGGCCAATAAATTTAGCTCTAGCTTTACTCCTCTTTCCCCTTAAAATATACCTGAAACTGGCTTGCCTCCAACTATCACACATGACCAAGTCCAAAAAGTGATATCAAAAGTTAAAAATACTGCATCAATGGGTCCTGACAATATCCATGGATATATCTTAAATAGCATGAAGCACGATTTAGCCACACCCCTAACAACACTGTTCAACCTCAGCCTCCATACAGGTTTTGTACCAAGCAAATGAAGGGCAGCTACAGTCATTTCCCTGCATAATGAAGAGCCTTCCACAGACCGAGGCAATTACAGAACCACAGGTCAGACCAGCATCATAATCAAAGCCATGGAAGGACTTATTTTGAAACTAATCAATCAGGACATAGGGCACTCCCAAACACTGGCCCCATCTCAATTTGGATTCATCAAGGGAAGGTCATGTTTACTCAGCCTGGATGATTTTTTTTTTTTTTAAAGTTCACCAAAGCAATGGATGAAGGCAAAATGATACATACTACATACCTCAATCTGGTCAAAGCTTTTCCCCACTCAGGCATAGTAGAAAAGCTAAATAAATTGGGAATAAGCCCCTATGTCACCCACTGGATTGCCAACTGGCTCACAGATAGAACACAGGAAATCAAAATAGGGGAAGTTGCCACCACAAAGAGACCAGTCACCAGTGATGTCCCCCAGGGTTCTATGCTGAAACCTCTCCTGTTTAGTATCTACTTTTCTGAATTATAAACTAATATTAAAGGGCTCTGGCTGACTATGTTTGCAGACAACTGCAAGCTGGGAGCAGTCATTGAACCCCCAAGTGATTTAAACATCCTGAGGAATGTTTGTCCCAAAGAAATAACTGGCGCCAAAATCATGGACTGAAACTAAATGGCAAAAACTACTTTACTATATCCTTTGGGAAGTCATCTAATCCAGGAACTACTGCATTGACAATACAATCCTAAGAGCTGCCTCAGTTATTCAGGATTTGGGAACGTATGTGGCCAGTGACCTAACTTTTGACCAACATGTCTATTATTGCAAGAAAGTCCTTCTATATCACACAGCTTATAACCAAAGGGATTGTGCCTGGATCTAGGGGTGTCATTGTCCTCCTTTACTCAGCCCTCATTAGGCCAGTCACTGAGTATAATGCCCCGTTTGGCATGTCGCTGTCCAGATGCATGCAACAACTGGATACCTCAGTAAAATAATATAAGGCCTAAACAACATGTCCTATATGGACTGACTCAAAGCCTTGACACTATATTCAGTATCCTACAGGCTGCTAAAAGATGACCTGTGTCTGACATACAAGCCATCTTCTGACCCATTACTGATGAATTTACTGCACATCAGCAAGTCATATGGTATCAGATATACTTGGTCTAGTGATCTAAATCTTTTCTGCAACGTCAACAGAGAACAGTTTGGGGAGACAAGTATATCTTTGCAGAAGATACCACTGTTCTGAAACAGACTCATAATCCAAATAAAACAAAGTTCATCCCTGTCCATATTCAAGTGCAACTTGGATATATGGATGGGAAACAGAGAATTTATTTCAGGACTGCCTCCTATACTACTAACAGGCAGAAAAAGCTCCTAAATGCTTTATCCCTTGCGTATGTCCCTTCACATTATCGATGGTATGATCCCAGTTATTCTCATTAGGGGTAATATTTAATTATTGGCCATGGGCTGGGTAAGAGCAATCTATAACCAAATGGGATAGGTTATTTTGAGCACAAAAAGGGAAACTGGATAGGCTTAAAATGACCTGCAAGAGCAGCTAGTCTAGTACTTACCTTTGAACCTATGATCCTGTGTGAGAGGAGTAAGCAGCTCTGAAAGTTGCAGGTCACAAAAATGTTCTTAAATATGAAAAGGTAAAAGTAGAGATACAGGACTAAGAAAGAGAAGCTACAGCTAGGAAACAGAAGAGATATTCAAAAATGTTATACTGTTATACAAATCAGAATTAAATTAAACATCACTAAATCTGAGGTGGGTATCATTTTAGCTTAAGGAGTCCATTATAAGCTGATACAGGGAAAACACAAAGTAAGCAAAATATGCAAATAGCAAAATCAGGCAGTTTATATGTCACATCCTACAGGATAGTAAAACAGTGAATGTATGACCCCAGAAGTATCCACGACTCAGGAGGAAGTGATTCTGACTCATACGGATTGATGCATTTTACTGTATCTTTCACAATGAGGAATAAGGTATATTATGGAATATGCCCTTCCTAAATCTAAACACAAATTAATCATTACTAAATTTTGACTAAGTTATTGACAACTTTTATGGCTATTCAATTAAGAAATATAGTTTAAGGTCCAACATTCAATTTCCTGAATAATAATCTTGAATTATTGACTGTTAGATTTAATTTGTGGAATGTTTTTGTTATATTTTAAAAAACCTTACTGAGTATTAATGAGCAGAATCTGTTGTGGGCTTTTTTGAAGCTTATGTAAATCACAATGCCCTTTACACAGAGGTAATGGTGACTTTCAGAGTAGGAATAATTTTATGGTGGTGGGAGTGTGGCCCTCATATGGGAGTGTTTGTGCTCTGTAAGGAAAGAATGACCTGTACCTTCCAGCACAGCACTGCTATTAAATGTGTTTATGTATCATAACATGGAATAATTGTGGGAGGGGGTGATTGGATGGAGGGCATTTAAATGAATGAACCACTTTTCAGTGAAAAATATTGGATTACAAATACTTAATCAAAATGGCAGCTACTGAATTCTATTTTTTTTTTTACTATGGAGTCAAATCTGTCCAAATAATCCTTGTAGAAGGCTTTGCCCCATGTACTACCTTAATTAATATAACTACTCCAGGTTGCAGAACCTTGTAAAATATTATAAAACTTTCTAGTGGTCACATCTTTGGTGAAGTAAACAAATCAGATTTATCTGACTGGTGGCTCAGTTGATTATGAAAAACTGTGTGATTATCAAATAGTCACCTAGACAAGAATTCCTTTCTCAGTGGGACATACTGTACAGCTACTCCTGTGCTTAATGCAAGATGATCTACAACACAGTAGCTCGCTCCAGAAAAAGGTGATGAATGACTTTTGAGAGAAGCCTTATATAGCAAGGCTATGAGTATTTGCCTGCTCCACTGTGGAAGAGTAACAACAAACAAAATAAAATTTGTGGGGGTGGACACATTAAAATTATAAAAATGAGATTCTGTTTTTAAGAGAAAAAGTGCAGAAAAATGTGTCACAGCCTGTTGGAAAGGTGAAGAAAAAGGCAAGAAAATAAGTGAAATAGTAAGTTTTGGGACACAACTGCCAGAAGAGGTGGTAACTGTGAAGTCAATAAGAAATTTTAAATATGTGCTAAGCATATAGATAAGACATGAGTACAGTGATGACATAGGTCAGACACTTTGGAACAGATAGGGTGATGCAAGCAGTATATAAAACTTGGTAAATAAAATATATTCTTTTGAAGCTGTTGGCTAATTAAGAATCCACTTTGGTTCTGTTTGCTACATGTATGGTAATGTGATATGCTTTACACCTTTTAAAGCTGTTACTTGGCTTCAATTCCATTTCTGAGTTGACTGCAGCATGCAAACAGTACAAGGTTCACCAAGTTATATCAACAAGGTTGTATCCAAGAACCTCACTATAATAATGTTATCTTCTCTTAATTTCAGTATATAAGCAGCAGCATAAGAGACATTAACAGATTAAGACTTCATTGCTAGCATTCGTATTAAGCAAGGTCTCCACACTCAATATATGGTACTATAATCATGCAGATATGTTGAGTCATTTCAACCCTCTATATGATAGGCCAGGATACCTCTCATGCAATTTTCTGTGTGCATAAGATTCCCCTACTGACACACACACACACACACACACACACACACACACACACACACACACACGCGTGCAAACACGCATGCACACACATATACAAGTGCCCAGTGCTAATGCAAGGTGGCCCACACAATTTACAACACAGTGACCCTCCCTCTCCCTGACAGATACCACAGGAATTGTAAGGGTGCAACAGGTACATTATCAGCCTAGCTTTCCTTACTTATCTCTGTAATCCTCCATGCCCACAACACTAAACAGAACCCAATTATAATCATTGTGTATGGCTGAGAGCAGCCCTGTGCAAGATGGTGACAGTACTTTATATCTTGCTAACACAAGCCAGTTATACAAATCAGATGAGATAGAGTCAATGTCTTTGAACTGATTCCTGTGTGCACTACAGAACCCATACAATGAGGCGTGAGCAGTGTAAGTACTGTTTATTATGAGGCATGTGACATCTACACTGGTGCACCATACCTGGGAATGCAAGAAGTGCCAAGATGCTATTCACAAATGTCCATCCATGCATGTATCCAACATGAGGCTCCTTGAGCAAACCAAGTGAGTGGTCATGGGTGCTTCAGGCTCCAGGAAGGTATGCCAGGGAGAGCAGGATTTTTCTGTTCTTCCTGCACACAGATCATTACCGTAAACCTGGTTTCAGCGCTCATCTGCCTTGGTTTAATAAAACCTTGAATTTTCTCATTAATCGTAATTGTCTGTTCTGTTTTTTTAGCTGTAAATCTAAATTCTCTAGCTAATTACTATTATTTCATTCTTGATGGACACAAACTGGGTTGTCAATTATTTACTGAATTTTCAAAATTGGTGTTCTTATCTAAGGCTTGGTCCTTAGGTCCATGTGGAGTTGGCATCTTTAGTGTTACGGTACTCCTGATTTTTATCTATAATGAAACAATGTAGGCATTGCTACAATGACCTGAAAAGGAATTCACCCTTACCTACTCTATCAGTGCAATGCAGACGTTCAGCACATGCAGCCAGAAATGTATTGTGATTTTTTTTATGTCCATTTATCTCCTGTTTTATTCAGCATCATCCACCAATGCTGGGCAGCACTTCACTTATTTTCTAGTTGTTAAGCACCATTGCTTGAAATTGGTCGACTGCCACAGAAGGCAGGAATGCTCACAAGACAGCAACCTGCATTTCTGTTGTACTGTATCCAGTGCACAACTGCAATGGTGTTTATGTCATATGTATGTCTTATCATTTTCATCCCACTGTGTTTCCCATATGCAGATCCATTCAGGCAGAGGAGTAGGTGTGCCTACATTCATCTCAGTCTTCCCCATCCTCTGGCTGCAGCTGATTCTGGGTCACTGGTGCCCTCTATGTCTATCACCTGCAACGGCTGTTCTGCTAGAAATGACCTGAGGAGGTGACTGGAGTATTCTGAGGCAGCCATGCAGCTACTCGGGAGGGATAGTGATGGCTCCTTCACTCAAGGCAGACAGGAGTTATTACCTCTGGTAGCTAAACTGCAAGTTTTGAGACTTATGGCTGCTGCAGTGTGTAGACAGCTAGCTACCCACATCAAGGACATAAAATGTCTTCTACAGTGACTAGGGGGTTGTGCAATGGGAAAGCTCCAACCATCAGACCTCTGAGTGAGCAAGTGGCCCATGACATCAGCCACTGAAGTTGCTGATGCCTGGATATGTTACCTATTGCCTGGCCTGGCAGTCAGCCATACCAGCAGATCCCCTCACCCCCTTCCCAACATTACTACTCCCTTCTATTTCTTTCCCCATAACTTATTTACTCTACAGACCTCCCCACCATCAGTTATCTATCCTGTCTGATTGTCTGTATCTATCCATCTACTATCTACCCACCTCTTGTATATACCCCCAGTCTGTGTATGTGTTCTATGTTTGTCTGTCCACATCAACTACCTGTCCTTCTCTATCTTTCCCACCCAAAGGCATTCCTCAATAGTGTCCCCATTTACTCTTCTTTTAATAATAAAAGAGGTCTTTATCCCCATAAAAATACACCACTCATTATCCGTGCACTGTCAGTTCCATACTACCTATTTTTATGGTTTTCTCTCTGATTGCAATACTCCCCTTTCCTGCTTTCCTATTAACCTCTTTTCCACCCATTTCTATGAGGAACAGGATGGCAACATTGGTGTGCACACCTACAATGCTGGCCCACTTGATCACTATGCTGTGCTCTACTGACTGACTTGTCACTCTGTGTCACCCGCTGTTACTATCTGTTGTGACGCTGCATATACCAATGTATACTGCTTTAAAGCCTAGTCATGACATCACGCACAGCACCCATACAAGCTGAAGTAACACTGCTCCTTTAGTATAAACATAAAACACAAAACTCCTCAAGAGCATATCACACATTGCCTCACAGCTAACCCTTAGCGGAGATATCCATCCATACTCTGGCCCCAACACCAACCCATTGCAACAAACACCCTGATATGGCAGCCATAGTTTACTAAAACTCTCTCAGAAAGGATCTGAATTCATATTATTAAACTTGAAAAATAGAAGTATGGTTAACAAAACCCAACAACTTCATGACACTCTCACCCACTACTCTCCTGACAATGTTCTGATTACAGAAATCTGGTTAAAATCAAAAATTAATGGTAATGGAATTCTACCTGCAGATTACAGTAGGTATAGGGTAAATAGAAAGGCCAAAAAAAGAACAGAAATAGCCATTCTATTTAAAAGTAATCTTATTCTAGAAATCATATAACAAAATGCTCCTGACTGCAATAATGCAGAAGTAATCTTTACAAAACTTAAGATCAATTACAAAAAATACTTAAACATAGTCGGAGCCTATATACCTCCAGGTAACAACATCTCCATCCTAAAACACATCCTCTCCTGGCCCTCAAACTCTTTTCCCCAAGAAAGAATTATTTTGGGGGACTTCAGCATAGATTGGACTACTTGTAACTCACAAAACCCTTCAAATCACATAAACATCCATGGCTTCACCCAAATCATGCAAGCCACCATTAGATAAAACATCAAATGGGCAATTTATCCTTGACAGGATATTAACAAACAGACCTTCTCTGTCTTTACATGCTGGTTGTTTTCCAGATAGTCTCAGCAATCATCTTCTAACTTTTTACTCAGGTAGCGAATAAAGCCAGCAAAACTCACCAGATGTCATGAAATTAAGAACAAAAAAAACTTTTCATATCCACCCTTAAAATCTGTAAGTGGGAACCAATAAAACATCTACCCCTAGAGGAAGCTATAGAATACTTCAACTTAACTTTCCTGAACATTCTGAATAGACTAGTTTCCCCAAGAGCAATAAGAATAAAAGCCAACTATGCCCCATGGTTAACAAAAGAAACTGTCATGAAATTAGGAACAAAAAAAATTATTCAAATTTCATATCCACCCTTAAACTCTGTAAGTGGGAATCAATAAAACATCTACCCCTAGAGGAAGCTATAGAATACTTCAACTTAACTTTCCTGAACATTCTGAATAGACTAGTTCCCCCAAGAGCAATAAGAATAAAAGCCAACTATGCCCCATGGTTAACAAAAGAAACCAGATCACTATTAAATGAGAGAGAGAGAAAGTTTAGAATCTCTGGCAAAAAAAGCAAAACAAGTGATTAACTTAACAGGCATATCAAGAACTTAGAAAAAAGCTAAAAAACAGATCAAACAGGACAAGGTTAATCACTACCAATACATTCAAACTAAACATCACAATAATCCTCAGATGCTTTGGTCCTCTATTAATAAATTCTACAACCTGGAAACACCAGTACCCCCACCCCTATAACCACTAACAACTGAAGCTCTATAGCTATGCAGTTTAATAAGTATTTCACTGAGTCCATAATAGCCCTCATAAATAATAACTGTTCCACCACCTTCAAAGAAATTGAAACATCAAGCCTAGATAGCAGCACCTTTGATTTCCAACCTGTGCAAACAGACACTATAAAAAACTACTGAAAAAACTCAAACCATCAACCCTAGCAGCTGATAACCTACCAGCTGAATATCTCAATCTGGCTGCGGATGCCATTTCCTACCCAGTACCATCTCAAGAAACCGATCCATCTCCGAACAAAAGGTACCAGTAATCTGGGAAATTTCACACATCATTTCACTATACAAAAGGGGAAAATTATTAGACCTGTCCAGCTATAGGCCAATAGCTCTATTGTCAACCCTATCTAAAGTTGTAGAAAGATGCATCCATTCACATATTATGTAGTATCTCCTGGATAACAACCTGCTATCCAAAACCCAACATGGATTTCAGCCCTACCACAGAACTATTTCCACCCTAATGAGTTTCACAAACATCATTAATCAACATAGGAACAACGGTAAAATAGTATTCTCCATCTTTCTAGATCTATCAATAGCATTCAGTACCATCTCTCATAACAATCTTATACAAGTACTCTTAGAACTAAACCTTAGTCAATACACAATTACTTGGTTCAAAGACTACTTAACAGGGTGCCAGCAAGCTGTAAAATGGCAACAAAGTACATCTCCTGTACTGCCCGTTACTCTAGGTGTACCACAAGGGTCCATTCCAGGTACCCTCCTTTTCACACTTTTCACTAACAGTTTACAAACTGCTAACCTACATGCCTCCCTAGTCCAATATGCAGACATTTCTACATTAATATGAGCTGCATCATCACTCCCAACAGTCACAACAATGCAGCATTCCTTCTCTGCAATTGAAATGTGGCTTTCTGAAGCTCAACTTATTCTAAACGTCAACAAGACCAAACTCATGATATTCCAAACCACTAGAGCTACAGATCCCCTCTCTCTGTTTAAGATCACATCTACAAACAATACCACCATCTCTCCTGTTTCCCAGACATTCAACCTACACACTGCCCAGACAGTAAAGAAAGTAAATTAAAAAAATGGCACTCTTTATAGAAATGGACAATGCCTAACCAATAACACAAAGGCTACCATTGCAAGAACACACCTGACCTCCACACTCACCCATTCTGACAAACCTAAAAAAATCAGACCTATCAAAAGCTCTTAACTTATAACCAACTTACTTTGGCCCATACACTTCTAAATCAACTGAAAAAAACCTGTTCTGCAAAACCTTCTACTCCCCTACACTACTACCCTGCCTTTACACTCATATAATAAATCCTTCTTAAAAGTTACCAAATCCAACAATGCCACTGGAGATTCTCTCTATTCCACACGCATGGCCAAAATCTGGAACTCATTGCTGACAGATACACAGACAGCTGTTTAAAAAAAAACTTAAATCCCATTTATTGAATACAAATCTATGCTTATGCACCAACCCTGGATAACTCATGAGTGCCTTCTTGCACCCCCCACAGACACTCTCTAACTCCTCTATCTTTTCTTCCCTGTTCTTATCTTCTCCGCAGCGCGCCATCCTTTCCTTCACAATAATTAGTCTGACTCAATCTCTGCCCCCAAAACTGTAATTTTCTCATTTACTAACTGGTCTATTTTTCCTTAATAATATAGTGTTATTTCTCCATAGTTATGCACATACATAAAGTTTTTGTAGATAGACATATATTAGAAATGTGTATAAACCATAGTCTATATATGTAAAATTGATGTATTAAGAATTCTGTATGTATTACACTGTATCTATTGTGTTACTGCTCTGTTGTTATGTTTTGATATTTTGTACAATTGTCCTGTTGTAAATGTGGAGCTTTTCTCCCCAGGCCTCCACTGAAAAAGGAACTGTATCCAGTCATATTTTCCCAATAAACAAGTGTAAAATAAAATAATAATAAACTAAAAATAAATATAGCCCTGCTATGTATATTATCACTGCTCATCTGCTTTTTATGTGGCCTTTAGTGCAGCATGCTGGAACTATTCCCTGCCTGTTACATTTATAATTAGCTTTGGACACTTGGCACAATGAGTACCCTCAGAGTTTGTGCTGCATAGGTCTGCTATGCTCCTCTGTAAATATCAGTCAAAATGTTTTATAGTGCAAATTGGCACACCCCCCTTGTGGCATTCTTTAGTGTTTACCAGTAAGGATAAGGCAGAAATATAACAAATAAAACTTAGACTTTCTTACTGCTTTAAAAAGCATGGTGTTTCAGTCTTACAGCTGGCAAGAGGTGATATGAACTGTTCTAACCTTTGCCATGTTGACAAGTATATGACAAGGGGATGCATGAGGAGTATTATAAAAGTTTCCTGCCACTCACCAAGACTAACAGTTTGGAGGAACTACATTACATGTTTATCCTTTCAAAAGCCACTGCATATCACAAAAGTAAACTCCAACACTGGAGACAGTATTCTCACTCACATCCTACCTGTGGCCTGTAATAAATTTCTTATTTCATTAGTTGCTTATATAGTTTGAATTGCTTAAGAACTTTGTTAAATTGCCTCTCCTTTCTAGTCTTAGTCTGCCAAAATGCATCAAGCTCTGGTACTGTTTGCCTCCTGTGGTGGCACAGAAGGATAAAACCCCAACTGTGACCCAGACAGCCTGTGTTTGATTAGGGAGCTGGAGGGAGTATGGCAGAAGGAAAGGAGTAAGTGGAATATGGATCGCATATCCAAGAGGGAGGGGAGTGGACTGGTTAACTGTTTGAGCAACACCCAGTGGGAGCTCTGTGTTGTGCAGCCCAAGGAGTCTGGGCCAGAGGGATGTGCTGCCACAGTGTAGCCACATAGGTCAGGAGCAGTCACATGGTGAAGCTTGTGTGCTCCTTCCCCAGAGACTGGCATTAAAGTCTCTGCAGAACCTGCCAAGAAATGGTAGCAGCTCCTGGAGGTAGGGGGGAGACCCTGATGTTTGCCAGGATGATGGTCCCATAATAGACTCTTAATACATTGGGGAACAAATGGGCTAGTGTTAGCTCTCACCCCCATGAGGAATGAATGGATTAAATAAGTTATTGGGGGCTGTTGGCTGAAAGGCAGAGGGATTTGAAAAAAAACTTGGGGGCAGTGTTCAATCTTTTTTTCAGTCAGTTCTATCCTTGTTCTTGTAGACTATAAATCTTTTAAGCTATGCTGTACACTGTACAGTTACCATCTTTTAGAAATATTAACTGCACTATATGTATGAATCTTCATGCTCAGTCCTGTAAAATGTCGCATTCAGATACCATTTTAGGATATCTGAATAATGTACATATTTGCAAATATTGTAATTATGTATATATTTTCTTTTTCGTTGAAGGTTGGGCATCGAGCTGGCACCTTGGCACCTATAAAAAGTCTACTGCCAATCATTAGCAGACCAGAGTTCTGCTGTGGCGTCCCCTAACCGGGAAAAGCCAAAAGAAGAACTAGTTGTTTCTTTTACTGCTGCACCCTCTATGAATGGGCTTTACCCAGTATGGCCAGCCCATTTAACAATAAATAAATAAATTATACTGCTATGAAAGACATGACAATAAGGGGTGGAGAAGGGTGGGGTCAGTTCCCTTGACATGACATGAGAATGATCTCGTAATGACATTGGGGGTAATGGTCTTGCACTCACGAGGTATGAATGAAGAGAAGGCAGTTTATGCTCTACTTGCGGGACACTATGTTGACTGACTCTCACTATGTACCCTGTCTGTTAAGCCATACAGACTGGCTGAGATGTATCTTATCAAGTCCCTTTTCAATGGAAACTGACAATGCAAACCTATTCCTGTCAATGGACTCAAAATGCATGGATATTTTATGTTGAAACTAGCTTATCACATCCTCCCTGGAATTCAGGGAGAACCACAGCACTGCTGGTAAGAGCTGTGGTAAAGGGGGCTATTTACGCAATGTGGCAATTTGTAATTCAGACACATTAACTGCAATAAGAAAAGACTTTAGCATCTGCTAGTTTGTATGTTTCTGAATCACCGTCAGTTATCACTAATGCTAACTGGCAGTTTCCTGCAGTAGTTAACACTGGCAGCTCATGCATCGTGTTGGCACAGACAACCCCCATTTATTTCCCCACACATTACACACATTCAAACGCACACAAACACACTTACCAGATACCTCTTTCTTGTTTAAGAGATGACAGAATATCCCAGATGTCTCTTCTTATTTTTTTGTCCCTGCCATCATAAATGACAGATTCTTGAAATCAGTCATTAATATCAGACATTAAAGTTTCATTCTTCTTAATGTTGGTAGAGTGTGTATTGATGTTAGAGCTGTCACTGCATTACTATTTATGTCAGTAATGGCAGCAGTTTAAACAGTCTCTCTGGCGCCAACTAGTGATCCTCCTAGAGCCTCCCTTCACTACGGTTTGTGACTCAAGCAGTATTGCTTTCAATGAATCATGCCAGACATTAGAGTTTCATGATTCATGTTATGTACTAAATAACCCTACTGCACTAACACTAAATGGTCATTTAGTGCATTGGGTTAATGTTGGTGCTTCCTTGTGTCACGGTTGTAGAGTTTAAACCCTTTTTTCCCCTTTTAATTTCCATATTTTTAAACACTTAAATAATATTTTCAATTATCCCTAGTGTCTAATGGTGGTGTGGAGAACTAATATCTGCTGTGGGATGATACATGGATTGTTTCCTTATTAGTGGTTTTAAAACACCCACCTATAATACTATCCTGGTGTCTAGTCCTGGTGTACAGGACTAATATCTGCTGTTTGAGGTAGGAGCATACTGTGTTGGTATCCCTGTTAGTGGCTTTAAGGCACCCACCTATAATAGTATCCTGGTGTCTAGTGCTGGTGTACAAGACTAATATGTCCTGTGGGAGGTGGGAGGATACATGGATGCTTTTCTTATTAGTGGCTTTAAGGCACCCACCTATAATAGTATTCTGGTGTCTAGTGCTGGTGCACAGGACTAAGATCTGCTGTGGGAGGTGGGTGGATACATGGTCGGTATCCCTATTAGTGGCTTTAAGGCACCCTACCTATTATAGCATCCTGGTGTCTAGTCCTGGTGCACAGGACTAATATCTGCTGTGGGAGGTGGGAGGATACAGGGTTGGTATCCTTATTAGTGGCTTTAAGGCACCATACCTATAATAGTATCCTGGTGTCTAGTGCTGGGTCACAGGACTAATATCTGCTGTGGGAGGTGGGAGGACACAGGGTTGGTATCCGTATTAGTGGCTTTAAGGCACCATACCTATAATAGTATCCTGGTGTCATGTGCTGGTGCACAGGACTGATATTTGCTGTGGGAGGTGGGAGGATACAGGGTTGGTATCCCTATTAGTGGCTTTAAGGCACCATACCTATAATAGTATCCTGGTGTCTAGTGCTGGGTCACAGGACTAATATCTGCGGTGGAAGGTGGGAGGACACAGGGTTGGTATCTGTATTAGTGGCTTTAAGGCACCCACCTGTAATAGTATTCTGGTGTGTAGTGGTGGTGCACAGGGCTAATTTCCTCTGTATGAGGTGAGAGGATGAAGCATTTTAATCTTTTTTATAGGTTCATAGGTTAATAGGTTAGTACTAAGCTAAATGCCCTTCTGGGCCATTTAAGCTTAGCCAGCTTCCCTCAAAGCTGAGAATTAAACCCTGTACCTTGTGTCTGTGAGGTAAATCCCTTAACCATTATGCCAATCTGAAGAGTATCCTGGTGTCTAGTGTTCCACTGGCCCATGTCCAAGGTAAACAAGTGATCATCTTTAATAACAGTGTCTTTGTTACCCACAACTTCTCCATGGGTACCTACATAAAAGAAACAGATTTACTTCATTTTTTTAAAAGCAATGATTTCAATTTAAGATTCAAGCTGGCGTATCCCACAACTTTTAACATTTTTTTTTCTGCACAAAGTTAAATCCTGTCTAGATCCAGAGTATGGTGGAGAAGAATTGGAACATTTCAAGCGGGCATAGAGGGAAGAGGAAGGCCATCAGAATGCAACAAACAAACAGGGTAGTACCGAGAAACAATACAAAAAGGTGCTGTTTATGAAACTGGAACACATTATCACGAAAGTATAAGGCTTTTAAAGAAGTTTTAAATGTGCAAGATGACTTCACTGTTTGTTCTATGAGTCCCCTTTTTACTTGGATTTATCTGGTTTTGATTATTTACATGCTTGATTGTTTAATTATATAATTAATTAATGGATGTATAAAAAGTATAGCATTCTGAGTAAGAGATGTCTGAAGAAGTCTAAGCATTATTTTATATGAAAGTGCTAACATTAAAGTCTTGGGAAGATTACAGCTGCTTTGTTTCTTTGTGTTTACTAAATTATAGTATACTGTTGTAAGAGACACACCTCGATAAAAGTGAGAGTAAAGAGATGTTAAAGAAATTAGGAGGGATGGGATATTATGCAGGAGCATACCAAGGAAGAAAGGGGGGATACTACAATAATAGCAGGGGGTAGTGGGGTAACTACTGAGGAAGAAAAAGTTCATAACAGAGGGAGTTATGTCATTTTAAGGAGGGAATGGTGTCAGAATAGTATTACAATAGCCAACATTTATGTCCCACCAGGAACAAACAGAGATGAGATGAGAAAATGAACCTATCAGGAGAAATCAGTGAGTTTCATCAGGGAATACTGATTTTGGCAGGAGAGTGGAACTTGATAACTGACAAGGAGGATGTAAGTAGAGGAGTTACAGCAACATGATTTTTGGAAGAAGGCTGACTATTTAAACTAATATGCAAAGTGCAAAGTTGGAGTAATAGAAGAAGGAGGACTGTAAGCAAGCAAACATACTCATATTCAGACAGATTTGGAAAATGGCCCGGATTAGGTAGGGTATATATAACTCAGCAATATGAGTTTCTGGTAAACTGAGTATATATGTACCCTAGGCCATTATCAGATCATGCTTTACTGGAATGCACAATCAGGGCCCCAACCAGCTTTAGTTTGGTGCGTCACTGGAGGGCCGATGGTAGTTGGTGGAAATTTGAGGAGAAACTAAATTTGTTTTTAAAACAACTCAAAGATGAACTTGGTAAGTTAACCCAAAAATGAGAAACAGTTAATAATTGAATTGGATGGTTTAAAAGATAGAATAGGAAATGTTTTGAAAAGGGAGGAAAGTAACTGGTGGACCTGCGTTATTGAGTACAAATGACTGGATCTAGAGAAAATAAAGGATCTAGAAAACTTATCAGGAAATCTAAAGGAGGAGGAGGCAAGTTATTTATGGGAGCTGCAGAAAAAATGGACTCAGCATTTGGATGAATTGATAGAAAGGAAAAAGCTAGCAAGACACTTAAATTGTATTGCTAACAGTCCTAGGCTGCACAAAATGCTAGCAGGGAGATTAAGACAGCAGAAGTTAAAAAAGCATAGTAAAGATAAAAGACATAAGCATCGTGTATTCTCCAAGAGCTAGCTGCCCTAATTAAGGTATTTAAAACATTTTGTGAGACTTTATATCATCAGCAAAGTACTGGAAATACTGAGGAATTGAAAACTGAAGCACACCTAGAAAGGATAGATTTGAGACCTCTCACAAGACAGGAAAGGGATAGTCTGATGCAACCTATATCACAACAAGAGATTGTAAATTAATTAAAAAGGTTACAAGGGGATAAATCACCAGAAAGGGATTAGTTACCAATTAACCTGTAGAAACAAAATTATAAGGAATTAATACCATTTTGGGTAAAGATATTCAACAAGGTCCTGAGTGAAAAATAGATTCGAAGTCCTTGAAGAAACCAGTAATTACAGTAATAAAGAAAGAGGGAAAAGATACTGAGAACCTGTATTAAATCATGATTATAAGCTCTTTGCAGTAATTTTATCTAATGAGATAGTGGAGGTCCTCCCCCAGCTATCAGTCATGATGAATGCAGTTTTGTGAAGTGGTGACACACATTTCACAATATAATATTAGTTTATGTGATACAGAGAAAGGCTGAAAGAAAGACACAACTATGCTGGGACTAGACATGGAAAAAGGGTTTGATAGGGTTCAGTGGCAATATTTGGAGGGGGGCTTTGGAAAAAAACTAGATTTCCTCGAGACCTGGCTTGGTTAATAAGAGACCTATGCAGGGATTCTGTAGTTAAAATTAAAACTGATGGAGTAATGTAGAGGAAATAAATATAACAAGGGGAACCTAAAAAGGGTTGACCCTGTCCTGAGTGTTGTCACAATTTACTTGGAGCCACTGGCACAAAGAATTAGGCAGTCTACAATCAAAGGATGGTTTGAAGTGGGGAGGGATTAAAATAAGCACTATTTGAAAATAATGAAATAGTTTTTTTAATTGAACTGGAGAGGGACATTCCACATTTGTTTGCATAACTAAGGACAGTTCACAGGTATTGCAAGATATAAAAGCCAAGGGTTCTGTGCATAAACTATATACAATCTTTTAGACTGGTACAAGACTTTCATTGTCTTTGTGGTCACTGTAAAAATAAGTATCTGGAGGTATGACTTTGGAATTCTAGTGAATCATTGAGAATGAACAAACACTTGTTTGGAAATGCATACCCAAATAAGTACAATATTACAAAGTAAAACACAATAAAAATAGATCTCAACTAAAGAATTCTAATGGTGAATATGTTTCTAATACCTGATACTATATGAAGGCCAAGCATTTTAGGGCAGCATGGGAAAAAGGAACGGATGGGGTTGAGAAAAGAATTCTGAAAATACCTCTGGAAGGAAAAAGCTATGAGAATAACTGGAAGATTATGGCAAAACCAGTTGATGGGGGGGGGGGGTTACATTTCCCAAATTTAGAGTAGTATAATGCAGTGCAGGCAAGGGTACTCTATTTACTTCAAAATGGAAACTATATCAAGTTGGAAAATGTTGCTCATGGGAAGATTGCCAGAGGGAATACCTAGAAATGACATTGGTACATGGTGGCAAGTTTATAACACAATGCAAATGGAAACAGCAGCAGGGAGGTATGAGAGCAATCAGAGAGAGAATTTTAAATGAAAGAGTGAAAGACTACAGGACCTTGGAATTGTTCCCTGTATGATTTAATAATCTAGATATCACAATCAAGAATGCAACAGTAGTTAGATGAAGGCCAAGAGAGGAAAAACACAATATTGGGACCAATTGAGATCAGGACAGGAGTTGATGTCAAGGAAGGAAATAGTAGAAAAAAATAGGGTCAAACAGGCTAAATGGTTAAAATTAAAGGGGCTGACAAGAATATCAGCGACTTCTGAACCTGAAACAAAAAAGAGAGAAATGCAAGAACTTGAGATAGTTAAAAGAATAAAGGAAGCAAGAACTCATGAAGCGAGCAATAAAAGATTAGTGAATAGGCTGTATAAAGCACTGATAAGTGACAGGAGGTTAAAAACAAAGTAGAAATGTATCAAAAATGGGGAAATATACATACTAAATGAGAAATGGCTTACAGAAGATTAGGAGACAATATTCAAAATACAAAGGCAAATAAATAAGTCAAAGAAATTTCAAATATTCAGGTATCTTTTATACACAAAACATCACATCACTCATCTACAGCCATTTAATTTTCATCCTCTACATGATCTGAGATTCCTTCCTGTGGCTGTTTGTTCAGTCTTTCCACTGTTCAGTTGAAAAGTGCCTCCCCAATGCAGCTGTAAAATGACTGCCCTATTAATCCAATGTCGACCTTGTTGACTCTTTGTCTGTACATCACTATTGTCCCATCTTTTATTCTACGAGTCCTAAGTCTCCACATTTATTATTATACTATATCCAACAGGCTCACTGGTGTGACTGCTGCCTTCTGGACAGCATCCAGTCTCTGGTTCTGCAGAAAAAGGCTTCACACAGTATTGTCATCGGCGTCTCAACAGACGTAACATCTCATTTCCATGCAATTAGTGCCTTTCACTGAGTTTTCAGTATTCCAGCAGCACAACATAATGACTTACCTCACACTGATGTATCGCCTTTAAGTGCTCCAGTTTACTGACACAAAAGTCTCTTCCTACTTTTTGCTGTGATTACTTCATTTATAACTGTTCCCTCGTTATTTACTGTGATGATTTATTTTTGCACCTCTATGTGCTAAGTTTACACAACCATACATTCATCCATTCCTGCAGACCTGACAAGTCTGAACTCTTCATGCCCGTTACTGCACCATCCTACAATACATTGTTGTCCTCTACAAAAATATATTCCATTCCTTTCTCTGTAAACATATACTCAACCACTACTGCCCTGACCTTGAGATCATTAATAAACAAGATGACTAATTTCTAAGTTGAAGTAATTTGCCAAACAATAACATTAAAAACAAAACTTACTAGGCCTAATACAGGCCCTTAAAGTGATCCGATGCTTACAGATCTGAAGGCTGAATTCATACTCCCTCATTAGCATGTTATGAAATTTGCATATCTCTCATGATATTTCAAAAAAGGCAGTTTGCAGATATTTTCTACAGATGTTTCTTTGTTTTTCCCTGAACTGTGTGGTTGTCTCTTAGATGCATCTGTGGTAGAATATGTTAGCCACTGTTGTTCATATTATAAGCCACACTATTCATAATATCATACATCTAAGACTTAGTTCTATAAAGTACAGTTGTGTAAGTAAACTTACCATAGCAGTAGATGTTCATATGATCACTGCTGCAGTAGCCTAAGCTCTATAAGTCATATATTGGCAAGGATATAACATCCAGCCTGCTTCCAGCACTTCAAGGTGCCTTCGACATACCCAAATTGTTAGGCAGCTCGGGAGTAGCTGACTAAAAGTCAAATTTGGCCACCAAGCCCTTGAGAGTTTTCCTGCCAACAGAGATAGTGAGGCTGAGCCCAAAAGGAACAATGCTTGGAAAAAAAAATAAATGATCACACCCAGGCATAAGCAATGTACCAAAAAACAAAAGGTATGGAGGGAGGCAGTGGCTACTGCAGTAGTGATCATTTGAACATATACTGTTATGGGAAGTTTACTTACACAACTGTACTATGTCCATCATATTGATCACTGCTGCAGTATCCTTAGCTATATGGGTGGATTCGTATAGCTTACTACATTTGGGAGGTGGAAGGACAACAGTTAAGAAGTCCCTGAGGAATTGTCCTAGCAAAGCCTGATCTCCACCTAGAGGAATCAAGTTTATAGTGATTTGTAAACGTACATACAGAAGACAAAGTAGCAACTTCTGGAATACATTCAGAATTCAAACTTTTCCAAAAAGCCATAGATGCAGCTAAGACCCTGGTAGCGGTTGGTCTTTTTTTTCTTCCTTTTATGAACAAGAAATATTTTTTATTAAATTATCACTTATGACATAGACAATCATACATTTATATAAATGAAAACAAACCATATTGACATAATTTTAGTTGCAAACATTAGACATTACTTATAATCAATCTAGTTATTGTCAGTCAAACACTACATAGCTTATTCAAATCCTGTCTTCTTTTAAACCTCATTCCTCATCTGCATGTATTGTTCCCACAGTTTTCCTTTTTTTTTCTATGAAATTTGCACCTATCCTTTTCTAAAGATCCCATTCCCAGTTGTTTTATTTCTGTTACTATATTCACTACTTCTAGTCCAGTTAGTTTAAACTTTGACTTCCATTTCCTAGAAATTGCATTTTTGGCAGCCACTGTAATTAGATTCAGCAATGCCTTACTAATTATAAGTAATTCCAATTCTGTATCATAGCACAAAAAATAATTTCTTTAGTCATACCAATTTGCTCACCCAGTATTTCTGATAGAATAGTCTGCAGGGAATTTTTGTCCTTTCTTACCTTCACAAGAAATAAATAATTGATGCAGAGATCTGAAAGATTTACTTCTGTCAAAATAGTACCTAAGTCGTCTATGGACATCCAAGGTATGGAGTAACATTCTCCATAATTTTTATATTCATAGGTTCATAGGTTGATACTAGGCTATCAGCCCTAGGGCCTATACAAGCCTAGCCATAACAATTCCCTGGATTTTTCTTCCCACAATATTTACTTCCCTGAACCCCTGTCTAGCAAGGTGACTGACATGATCCCTGGGGTGAATTTCCTACCTCCCATCCAATTGTCAAGGTTCCTTTTGAAGAGGGTAAAAGAGACGCTCTGCTTGACATGTATGGGCAGTCTATTCCAGAGTCTGGGGAGTCTCTGGGTCAGGAACCTTATCCCTCCAGCATGTTTTGTTCATTGTGATAACAAGGTTTAGATCCTTGGAGCGTGTGGCTCTGAGGGATTGGGATTTCTTTAAGTGTAGCATGTCCAGCAGTTCTGGATTTGACATGGCCTTGTATGTTAAGCAGAGATCGCCTCTGAGTAGATGATATGCAACAGAGTATAGCTGGAGCTTTTTTAGATGGTCAGCATTGGGCATCTGCTTTAGGCATGTGATTCTTTTAGTGAGGTATTTCTGTGGCCTTTCCAGTTGTTGCAAATGTCTTGAGAGGTATATACCAAACAGGGCGTTGTATTCTATAATGAGTCTAATGAGGGATGAGTACAGTGGGACAATGACCTCCTTTTTTCTGGATGAAAAGCCCTTAGGGATGAGGTGTGCCACATAGAAGGATTTCCTGACTGTTGCGGCAATGTGGTTATCGAAGGTGAGACCACTGTCCACCTGTATCCCTAAGTCTCTTATCACACTTTCGAAGTTTAGTGTACTGCCATCTATGTGGTCATTCACAGGTACATGTTTTTTCCCAAAGGGGATAACTGTACAGCCTAGTATGAACCTATGAACCTATATGAGTGGATGGGAGATTGTAGGTTTACCCCGGGTATCACTTCTGTGTCACTGCTAGACAGAGGCACAGTATACTAACCTCGAAAAAGGGCACAGCAAAATTAATTTAAAATGGGTGGCGAAAGCCAAACACACTCTGGCTAGGCTTATAAATGCCCTAGGACAGATAGCCTAGTATGAACCTATGAACCTATGAACCTATACATTTCTTCGCATCGAGCTTGAGCCCATAGCTCTGGCACCAATAATCTGTTTCTGTAAAGTCCTTTTGTAGAATATCCACATCATTTGGGGATTCAATAATGGTTCCCAGTTTGCAGTCATCTGCAAACTTTGTTAGCCAGAGTCCCTTAGTGTTGGCCTGTACTTCAGAGAAGTAGACGCCAAACAAGAGCAGTCCCAGGACTGAACCCTGAGGTACTCCACTTGTCAATTGTCTAGAGCTGGATTTGGAGTTGGCTGCTTTTACAATGTTAGTGTCTGTGGTGACTGGCTGCTTTGGAACAGGAAGGGAGAAAGGAAACCTGGATTTAGGGAGATCTGTTGTCTCCACCAACTGATTTCTCTTCTGACAAACCCAACTGGGATTTAAAAAAACAAAGAGTGCTGGTGCTGGGAACAAAGAGAGTTCAAATACCAATGTATCTTTTTATGTGGAGTCTTGCCAGGGTATCATGAGAATCATAGAAGCCATGAGACCTGAGATCCTACGGTATCGACTAGCAGTAATGAAAGGTTGAGTGGAAAACGCCAGAAAGAGAACTAGATCTGAATCTACTTTTTTCCTTTGGAAGAAATGCTCTTTGAACTGTGGTGTCTAGTTGATATCCCCAAAACACAATCTTGTGAGGAGTCAAGAAAGCTTTTGAATGTTCTCTTAGAAACCCAGCTTGTGAAAGAGATCTCTCACCCAACACAGAGATTCCTGTCACTTGGAAAAAGTATCTACAAGAATAAGCAGGTTGTCTAAATATGGAAAATGTGGATGCCCTGTAGCCTGCAATAGGCTATAACTGGAACTAGACACTTTGTGAAACCTCTTGGTGCAGTGGATAGTCCAAAGGGTAAGGCAGAGAACTGATAATGGGATCCAGAAACAAAAAACACTAAGAAGCACCTGAAATATGGATGAATAAGGATATGATGTTAAGTATCTTTTAAATCTGACGTTACCAGGAAGCTTGAATGAGGAGGAAGAAGTAACAGTTTGTGAAGTGACATTATTCTGAATTTGGGCACTATCACAAACAGGCTTAGGAAAGAAAGAAAGATCCAAAACTGGTCTCTAAACATTTTCTTTCTTTGACACTGAAAGCATCTTTAAATAAAACATGTTTCCCACCTGGGAATGGGGAACTGATTCTATCTTTCCCTGGGACAGCATTTGATGAAGGACAGATGAAAATAAATGTCTGGTCTGGAGGATGAGGAAGTACACTTGGTTTTCTGCTTCTTTTTGGCAGAAAAAATGGGGCAATAGCATTATTAGTGGAAGCAGCAGCTTCTCTTGGGATGAGCACAACATTCTGGCACATCAGGGAAGCCTGCCCTGTTCCCTGCCCCAGGACTAACAAGAATAGCTCTCCTTTGCTCACAGAGGGGACTTCAATAGTAACAGAAGATGTGGCTAACCCCTGGTCCATAGTGGCTGTAGATGTTACACAAGAGGTATTTGGGGGTAAAAGATGAGTGGTCTCAGGTACAACAAATGGCCACAACAGCAGAGTATCCCACCTGCTGCTGAGGCAAATTGCTAGCCTGCTGTGATGGCAAAGGCTGCTTGCTTAACTTTTTCTTTTTATGGATAGAAGAAAGAATAACTATGGGACCAACAGTTTGTTCCACGTCAGCTCAAAAATGGTCCCTCTTTCCTAGGGAAAACAAGCAGCGAATGTTGTTAAAAATAAAAACTCTTTAAATGTCACTTCTTTTCCCAGACAAGCACACTAAAAGCACTTTAAGACACTGTGCCAGTCACATAGAGTAAAGTAAAGACAATTTCTCCACAGAAAAATTGGTTTTCAGGTACTTTAAACAACTTTTCAACTGACAGGAAAGAAAAAAAAAACTTCTGTCTAAAAGTACAGGAGAGTCTTGTAACAGTCTGTAGATCAATGAGAGTGTATATACCTTTAAGAAGCTATCCAAGGACTTGCACTAGAGTATAAATACTGAGGACGTGCGAGCCTGACTGCCATTTTGTAGTTAGCCGTTGAGATGTAAGCATGTATGTTTGTAAGCTCTGTTTGTTAATTAGTTTGTTCATATTTGATGATGATGCTATCTATCCTGATGTGTTTGCATATATTAAAGCATCAGAATGAAACCCCAAGCCTTCTCATTATTTGTATTAGAGACAAATAAGTGACACAGTCCATTAAAACACAAGCTCCTAGCTTTAAAATAACTTTCCTGAAGAAGAAAGTATATTACACAATGACCCCCCATTAATATTCCAAAATGTGCATGCTGATTGGTCAGCGTGCACGTTGTAAATCAGAGTTATAGTAATGGAAAAAGGCCCGGTTGCCCGGACTTTTTCCATTAGTATAACTTTTTTTTTTTTTACAGCAACGGAGAATGCAAGATCTCTGTTGCTTTTTACACAGTCTCGCTATGTTAAACGAGCTTAATATAGTGAGAAAGCTTTAAAAAAAGTAATGGAGATCTTCCTATCTCCATTCCTTTAACATAGCAAGACACTTTGTAAAAAGCAACGGAGATCTTGCTTTCTCCTTTGCTTTTTTCAAAGCTGTCTCGCTATGTTAAACTCCTTTAACATAGCGAGACAGTTTGTAAAAACAACGGAGATCTTGCTTTCTCCATTGATTCCACCCACAGCTCTGAACTGCCACAGAATATCAGACAGCTGCAGAAGGGCAGCAAGGAGGTATTATACAATGCCATTATTTAAGAAAAGTAATTATTTTTTTTCTTAAATAATGTCATTATATATAATAACTCACTTCTGGGTGTGGGTAATGCTGGATTTACCCACAGTTGTCTTTGTTTGGCCACTCGGGCTGCCCGTGACCAAACCACACCAACCGTGGGTAAATCCAGCATTACCCACACCCAGGCGTGGGTTATTGCTATAATAATAACTACAAATATTAAATGGAAGGCTTTTTCCTCACAGGGAACTTATGTGTCCAGCAAATGAACGGCACAAACTGACCAATGATCCTCAAAACCCACAGAAGAGTATCGTGCTTGGCAGCAGTAAATCTCTGAAGGGTATGGTGTGCAAACTTGCTTTTAGAAAGCTCTGTGTGAGCTTCCTGACAGTTGAAGTGCATGGAAGCTGCCCTGAAGATTCTGATGCTGGTTGGCTCTTATATCCTTGGCAGGATATAACCCACATAGCTAACGCTGCTGTGAAAGTGATCAATATGACGGCCATCATTAGGCTGCTAAATAACACAGATTCAGAAGACAAACATGTTACAGTCACTGCGTGATATGTTGTGACATTATGCTTTCAAAAAAGTATATCATCATATATCTCTCATATAACTTTACTGTTATGCTGAATTTTTGCAATAGAAACATCTGCTGTAAATATTTTATTTTATTAATATAGGATGTGCTTTTGCTAGGCCATACTTACTTTAGCTCCATTCTCCAGTAAAACCTTTGCACAAGCAACATGACCACCAAGGCAGGCTTCATGAAGTGCAGATATTCGATCCACCGTCACAATGTTCACATTAAATCCCTGAAATGTATAAAAAATATGGAACCTTAGTTAAGCTACCAAGGACTTCATTTATTTATTTATTATTGAATCAGTTGCTGACTAGATTGAAAACAGATCCACAGTGGATCTTCTTCAGCCTGGACCCAATGTAACAACAAGCAAAAGCAAAGAATATTAAACTTAAGTGCAATGATATATAGTTATTGTTTCATATTCACAACTCATGGCATCTACAATTGCAAATCAGACACAGAGGTAAAATATCTTTAACAAAACAGTTACAGCTAACTCTGCTAACTACATCTTTGGGTAACTGATTTTTTCAAACAATTCAACAACAGATAAGACTATAACTATAAAGACATATATCTCCAACAAAGATTCTTTCTTTCGGCTTTTCCCGGTTAGGGGTTGCCATAGCAGATCTTCTGTCTCCTCATGCTTGGCAGTGGAGTTTTACGTAGACTGATTCCCAAATAAAATAGCATAGATCTGTATAACCCTTTCTTTGAAAGCTAATTAGCATCTTTCCAATAAGAAGCAATATATAATCAAACCACAAATGAAGGAGAAAAAAATATTTTAACTGATGTGTAAAACAATATGAAGTCATTTGATTACAAGGAGGTCAAATCTGCCTGAGTCGGCAATCCACAGCCCTGCAGCACAGAACGATAGAGCCCAGATGATCCATGTTTGACTAACAGCACCAGCATGCGATGGACTGGATGGAAGAGGATAGAAGTGAGCAGCCAATGCTGGCTCGCTCATCCTAGGAGAAAGGAGGCTGCCTAGGCTACAATACCAGACCTTAGAACCTGGCGAGCTTCATACTGCAGGCTGTTTAGCACACATGCACATCCCTAATCTTGCCACTGTAGAGCTTGCAGTGCTGCCACGGGGTGGTAGGAGTTACTGCACACTGTCTGTCAGCAATAGGATGCTGCACCAGCATAATTTATCTCCTCACCAGTCCCAGAAGTGGGCCAGGTTAAGCCCAGTGGAGTGAGATGGGTCCAGTAGACCTGGCGAATGAGAAAAGGAACTGGTTGGTGGTAGCCAATGGTCACTGCAGGAAGATAAGGAAGGAAAAAAATCTTCCTGTGTTGGAGATAGCTTAAGTGAATATTAATGATCTCATGGAACTTACTGACAAAAAGAGTAGAAAAATTCCCTTAGTGTGTATATCCAGCTCAAATTTTCCTCTATTATACATAAATGCCACTTCAGGTTTCCCTGGAAAACAGGACACAGGCCAACAAGAAAAGTACATTACAAAGTATGGAAAATCAAGACAAGTATGTTTTAAAAATGAAAATGAAGAATTATAAACTTAAATAAGATGGGTAAATATAGATATGGACTACTCAGTTTAGAAGTTTGCATCCATCAGTATTAAATGGGGTGTAGTAAAATAGAATGTTACTGTTGTCAATTCATAATGCAGTCATTGTTTGAGCCTGTAAGAAGAAACAACAATAAAACATTTGTAAAAGTCAATAATATACGAGTATATTACATTACAAATACATAACAAAACTTTTTGGGATTACTACAATGGCATAAGAAATGTCTAGAACTGATGAACATCCATTTGGAGACATGACAGACTGTCAGAGGGGCCAAAAACAATTAGAACTTCAACAGTGTATCTTTTAAATGTGAGCCAATCTGTAGGTTTCATCACACAGATACTATTAAATACAGAATCATGCATTGTGTGATGCATGTATAGAGAAGAAGTAAATATTCACAATCCTGGAATTAAATAAGCTACATTCATGACTAGAAGCTTTGTTAATTACATGCATTGGGGTATTCTTTTTATTTATTTATTACTAGGAAGGCTGCCTGGTACAGATCTAGTCAGTAATCCACTTATTATTTTATCTGTGAACTGAGTGAATGCCTTAACTTCATCTGACTCATTGTAACCATATTATAAATGCAATGACTATGAACTAATTACAGTTTTGATCACACCACGATATCTGGTGTTTACTAGCTGCTGACGTATTAAATAAAAAAGATATAAATGAGTTATAATGCAACAGGGTGCAATGCTTAATTACACACAGTAGGAAGTTATAATTCTTAATATAGTTCACCTGGAGGGCATTGTGAAGCTAATCAAACATTTCTCCATGAATTAATTATCAGTTCTTTGATTTAATATACTGAATTAGTAATAACAGCCTGCAAATTAATGGTAAACAGGACCTGAATTAAAACATAAGTTGAATGTTAATTTCTTTATGTTCCAGCAGGCATGGGCCTTATCAACTTATGTTTTAATTCAGGTCACATACTATCCCTGATAGACCAAACACATAATGAGAGGCAAATCCATATGACAATCTTCTTATCTGGTACTATATTTTGCTAGAAACCTGGCTGAATTTGGCCATATGATCAAAACTATACTGAGCTATTGTAAAAGAAAAAAAATACTTGTACAGGAAAACAAAACAACATAAAAAGGGAATACTGCAGTTAACTAAGGATTTTGCTAGGAAGATATGAACAAAAAGATTGTACTTCAGAGATTTATTTATATTTATTAATTGCCTTTTTTGGCTGAAGTAGTCCTACTGGGCTGTTGTAGCCACTTTTCAGCAGTGGCCTAGTAAGAAAAGCTCCAGTTAACAAAACAGTCAGATGACAGTAGAAAATTTACATTGCGAATTTGCTTTGTTGAGGTATATAGGGGCAATGTAGGTATGTAAGTACCGAGGTAGTCTAGCAAGGGGAGTGCAAGAGGAGGAGAGCCAAATGTTTTCAAAGTGTTGTGTTAGCAAGATTTTGAATCTAGATACATTGAGTTATTCTCCGATCTTGCTAGGAATAGAATTCCAGATTGTGGAAACATAACTGAGTACAGGGACAGACCAGCAGAGCTGTGGGGTTTATTTATGGTCAATAGGGGCTAGTGTGTGGAGTGAAGTGATTGTACAAGCGTATAAGGCTCCATTAAGGCTTGAAGTGCAGAACAGTTTTATGCTGAGCAGATTATATTATGAGCAGTTGCTAAACAGATTACAGAGAGATCATATGGAAGCTCTAGCCAGCCTAACTGTTTTAAGGCTAGGCAGTGACAGGATTTAATGACTGGTTAGTTTATAGGATAGGAATATCTAAAGACTGGAAGAGAGGTTCATAATATAATGAAATACATAAAGGGAAGTTGCAGCTGGACATAAAAGGACACAAAGAAATCAAAATAAAACCATGTCTAGGCTTGTGTCAAAATTTGCTTAATGAGATAGAGACCTGGGTACTCAAATTGACAACAATCTCACATTCGACCATCATGTGGCGGCAATGGTCAGAAAAGCCTTTTAATTGGTTCATCTTAAAAGTAAAGGGATTGCATCAGGAAAAAAGAAGGTTATTACCTCTCTGTATTCCTCCCTCATTAGACCTATAATTGAGTATAATGCCCCGTTTGGAATGTACCTCTCCAAACACCTGCACCAACTGGAAAGGCCACAGAAATACCTCATAAAGAGAATCAATGGCCTCCAACACCTGTCCTCTGTGGACAGGCTCAAATCACTATCACTCTACTTGGTATCATACAGATTGCTCAGAGGTGATCTGTGTCTCGCCTTCAAGGCAATATCAGACCCTGTCCTACTAGAGATGCTATACATCCGTAAGTCTAACACCTTGCGCATTACCCACTCGCTAGGCCTAAATCTAATATACAATGTCAACAAAACCTGCTGGAAAGACAGGTTTGTCTCCCAGAAGTTGCCTCCTCTCTGGAATAGACTTCCCATACATGTCAAACAGAGTGCCTCGCTGACCCTCTTCAAGCACAACCTTGATGAGTGGATGGGAAACCACAAATTTGTCCCAGGGGTTCCACCTTTGTCTCTCATTGACAGGGGCAACATGTGCTAACTGAGGTTTCTTTTTTGGGGATAAACTCTTGGCTAGGCTTGTAAGGGCCCCAGGGCCATTAGCCTAGTAACCTCATATGATCCTGTAATCCTATGATAAGAGGCCTCAGAATATTCACAGCAAAGTACAATAGTGAAGTGCATATGTGATACAAAATTTTCAAATACTTCAAGAAAATGTGTAGTGTTCAATAGGGAGACTGTTTTCACAAAAAATATTCACAAATACAAGGGGTCATACAACATAGCAGGAAGGGCAATATGATGAATATTTACTGCCTGAGACACAGTTAGTGTCTTCTTTAGAGCAGCAACAGATTGCAATCTGCTCTTCCAGTGAACTTTAGCTGTGATGTCACAGATGAGGACCACAAAACAGTATCCCAGACATCACTGCTAATCAGTGACAGCTCCAGAACACTGATATGGCTGCATCTTTCTGCAAATTATGCAGACTGCCAAAAAGTTTCTGTACTCCATATTTTGCAAGTAAAAACTGCATTCCTCAACTAGCAGGTATTATGGTGGATTGTGCCTTTACAGGAGAGAAGTTGCTTTAAAATAAACTGGCTGCTCCACATGTTTTCCTGAATAAATATTTGTTTGTATATGTGATTTTTACTAAATAGAGGTGCTCCTCCCCATGAGAATGCTGCCTTATTAAATTAACCTTACACAAGTAAACTTCCACGAGTCTTAAAGCTGTTTGGCTGTGTATTCTGTCTACTAGTTCTACCAAACTATTAATTTATTGGCCTTAAACTTTCAATCAGAATTATATTCACCAACATTATTATAGTTATCTCTTCCTCTGGTTAGATGTGTCGAACTAATCTCCTTAAACAACTAAGTAATCTGTATTTTGATACTACATGTGCAAAAACTGTGGACAGCTACTCAGCAAAGATGATTTTAAGCTACCCCAACACACCCCCAACTTATATACACCAACTCCACGGCTGTACAGCAGTAGGATAAGGACAATATACCATACCTTTGCAGAAAGTGGCTTTCAGCTATAAAGCCACTGCAGTGTTGTCAGGGTTGGAGGTGGTAATGATATGAACAGAAGCAGGGTTACTGCTTTCAACCCAGACTGATATGAAATGATGAAGCAATGAAAGACACATCTCTTCCACATTATTTTTAACACAATCAAGTACCTCCCTGGTGTTCTTAATGTATGTTTCATTCAAATTTACAAAATCTAGACAGAATAATCATGGTTTGTTAACATTGATCTACTGAATTTAGAGTTGAAATCATACTGCTTATCAGTCAAAAAAGTCATATTTCTGGATATATTCCAGGGTTTATTCATAAATAATTGTTTCAAGATTTTTTAAGTTTAATTATGTTGGCTGCCAAAAAATTAATAGCTAGAAAATGGAAGTCCAAGTCTACACCGATGGTATCTGAGGTATTGAATATTACAAAAAATATAAAAGAACTGGAAGAGGGATCTTTAGAAAAGGGAAGGGCAAATTAAATTCAAGTAAATGGAAATTGTGGCAACAATACATGCATAATAATGAAATCTTGCTTGAAACTATAAGGAGTGGGGGTTAAAGGAAGGCAGGAATTCAGCAATTTTTTGTAATGTTGGTCTGATAATAGTAGCAAAGAAAATATATGTGACATATATTGTATTTAAATGGAAAAAGGTTAAAATGTTTGTTTTCTTTTCTGTTAATGCATGTCTGCCTATGTATTAAGTGATAATTTAATAAAGGTGTATATAAAAAAGATTAATGCATATAAATTAATAAAAAGATGGAAGACACCAGCAGTAAACTGATATTTCTGTGGTCACCAACATGAAATGGCGACAGATTTTTTTCTTCTACGTATTCATTTAGGGTACAGTGGAATGACATGACTTGCATTGTTATGTGTTGAAAGAAGGCTTCAGAGACAAGAAGTTATTTAATGACTTGCAAAATTAAAATTACAACACTTGTAAAAAAGATAATATCGGCCATAAATAATGGCATTAGGACTATATGCATTACTGCAGTGAAATTTGGTTAGGGAACATTATTTTTATTTTTTTCATGGTTAGTTGGAGAGAGTGTGTGATAAATGACTGTATAAATCCCATCCATTCCAATCTGCTATACTCAAACAACAGAATGGTACACACTACATACCTTGGCTTAAAATGGCCTGCAAGGGCAGCTAGCCTAGTACTTATCTATGAACCTATGAACATACAGGATTTATACTACACAGCTGTGGATCAAAGTTATAATCTCTGGATCCGTAGGAATTTGGCTATCTTTCATTGAACCTTGCATCTTCCAATGCAGTCTTACCAACAGTAATTGAAACTTTTTAAAAGTTAGTGTATGCACAAAAATACATGCATACACACAGAAACAATGTTTCCAGAAAGGGGAAATGAAAACTCTCTTATACCAATATTCTCTCTTCCCAATTCACAATAATGCTGCCACCAAACAGAATTCTCTGACAAATCAATAACATCTTTAAACTCATAAACGGTAGTGAGCAGTCACTCATCTATGTGTGTATATCAAGCGGTGGTCAGTATACCACATTAACATTTATACCCTTAAGCCAACAAACATTTAAAACTGAATAGTAAAATTCAATAGATTAAATACATTAAATAACCTCTTCCACATGAAACCGAAATATGCAAACAGGAATAATCTTGCACAAGACAATTAAAATAAAAGTCCTAAGCAGACATTAGACATACAGCAGATTCATTCAGCTGGTTTAGTCCCTATAATTTGTGTTAACAAACCATGATTATTAGTTTCAAATGCTCTTTTTAAGTTAAAGAATATGTCTGCAGTTACGTTTTGTAATGGAGAAAAGAGACATTGATCTACTAAATTTAGATTTGAAATCATACTGCTTATCAGTCAAAAAAGTCATATTTCTGGATATATTCCAGGGTTTATTTATAAATAATTGTTTCAAGAATTTTTGCTAAAGTACAAATATTTGCTGTAGGTCTTCAGTCTGTGGCTACAATGGGCAAAGGAATTGTAGGAAGAATGACAATGAAATCTTGCTTGAAACTATAAGGAATTTGTTTGTTAGATCCAGGTTAAAAATATAGACTAAGGGTTTACAAAGAACTGCATATCCCAGCTGTAGAAGTTTAGGGTATAACTTCTGAAATTTTGGACTGTATTTGTAGTCAACATTTTGCGTGTATTCCACAACTGTCTTTTAAGTAATAGATCTGATAGTTAAGAAGAGTAATGAACTAACTTGCAAACACAGGTTACATATTTTATTGTTTGGAGGTTGTAAAACATGGACTTGGTAGGTGGTACAAATACAGAAATAGCTTTCTTAATACGGACAAAGTATACTGATTCAAATTGTTGGAAAAGACCATCTTAGGAAAAAAAAAATCAGTTTGAATGTATTACTTCACTGGTGTTACAATAATTCTTAGATTTCTCGGGATGCTCAGCTTGTAAGTATCTGTAGTACTCATATTTAGCTGCATTTGTTTTTCCCTTGCAGAACATTTCAAGTATTGATACTTTTGCAATCCTTTCCAGTATCAAACTTTTACTAGATGCTTTATTAGCAGTCGATAACTTAATAAAATGTGGTTGACAACTGCACTCGAATCAGGAGAGGTTTGGAGCTTTCAAGTGATCACTGCTTAGCAGTAAGTCAAGAATGTTTCTGTGCAGAAGGAATTAAACTAACACCTGACCATAGAAAAACATATCCCAAATACCAAAGGAAGTCAGGGATGTGGAATCAAAACTGACTCAAGAACTTAGTTTTTTTAGGTAGCAGCAAGAAGGCATGCTTGAAGCATAATTGTTGTATGTCATGGTTGTAACCATACAGCATGCTGAGGGGTATTAGACATAAGAAAAGCCATCAAATCAAAGACAGAGGCTTAATATGCATTGCTAACAAAGGAATCTCCATGCCTGATCAAAGGCAAATGAGGCAAGGCCAGGAAAGCAGTATTTACTGCAGTCATCAAAGTGAAAGTCTGATTTTGGAATGAGTTTGATGAAGCTATGGAAAGATGTTCTAGCGAACCAGGGAGTGACTCTGGGGAGGAAGGGAGGGAATGGGATATTGCCTTGACTATTTTCAGCAAGTCTGGAGAAACATTGTTGGGATGTGGACAAGGTGAGGAACTCCTGAACCTGTTGGAGACAGTGCCAAAAGCAACTGGTGGAATAGATCCATATGCGTCATACAGGTCTTTGGGTTGACCAAACATTTATGAAGAGGCAGAGCTGCAGAACTGGATGCGATCCAGTTGGAAATGCTGAATTTCTTGAAGTGTCCAAGTTAACATGCCTTTTCAATGTTGCATAGAAGTTGGGAACTGCTTCTCTGAACTTGTAAAGTGGAGTAATGATCCCCAGTTTTAAAATGAAGGAACAAGAGGCCATGTTCCAGCTACAGAAGAATCATGCTCTTCTGCATTACTGAGAAAATTTTCACAAGGGAGATAGAATGGCTACATCATTTGATATCTGAAGATTTTCTTTATTTGTGAGGACCAAGGCAGGTCTGTCATGGTAACAGAACAAAGGACTAGGTTTTTGTCTTTGCACAGATATTTGAGAAGTTAAGGTTAGTTTGTCAGTACTGCCTATTGGGTTTACTGGACCTGGACCTGGATAAGACATATAATCATATTACCCAGAATGCCTTGAGGAAGATAAAATAAAACTACTGTCTCCTATGTACATTCCATTTGAGCTCTAAATTAGCAAAGTGACAGCTTTATCTGTATTCACTGTGTTAAGTTGAATACATTCAAGGTGGCCTGATTGCCTTTCCACCTGTTCGTAATCTTCATGGACAATATAATAAGTACATGAGGCTTGTACCTGTGTTTGTAGATGATGTGTTCCTCTGGACCTCAAATGACAGTTATCTGTGTACTGCAATAGAATGGTTTGATCGCAAAGTTGAAGTGATAGGGAGAAAAACACATCAAACACAGATGCAAAGGTTCTCTCCCGGAGAAAAGTGAACTGCTCTCTATACATAAATGAAAATCAGGTACGTCAAAGGGAGGCATTTCAGCATCCTGGTATATTTTGTTATGAATGAGGAAGGGGAATTAGGAAACTGACTAATGGATGCATGCAGCAGCAACAGTATCCCAAATGTTGGCCCAGACACTGGTGGTGAAATCAGAACTAAGTCATAGCATGAAAGCTTTCAGTTTTTCAGCATCTGTCTCCATTGCCACATATTGCCATCCATTTTGAACAGAAGATTACATCATGGATGTGAGTGGTAAACTTGACATTCTATTACATGGTTTCTTGACTTATTCTGCATGACAGAATGTGGCGCTGAGCATTCAGGGAGGACCCTGTAAGACAACCTATGACCCCTCAAACTGAAAAGGGAGCCACATGAGTTAGGTGCCTCTTGTAGGAAACATAACCACCATCCTTTACGGGGAACAGACCCCAGGCAGATATAGCACATGCTAGATAAATTATACTGTTCACTATGTCTGAGGATCCCACATGCTCAGCTAAAGACTGCAGCTGCCTGGCCTAGCCTGCCTGCTCACCTTCATACCCCTGCCCTCATCTCTAGGACAGCCAGTTTTAAAGACTGACATGGAGGGATGGATGGATGGATGGATTGTTAATAATAAAAGATGGGCGGATTATTTATTATCAAGGAACACCTATTATAGATCCAATTTAGAACTAAAGACCTTATCTCTAAAGCTTCTTTCAGCAGCAGCAACAACAATGTTCCACCTATCATCTGGAAAATACAGGTGTCGGCTTCCATCCATTATTTAAATTATTGCTAACAGATTGCCATTTGTGCATTTTTTATGCAACAAAACTTTCATCTAAATCTACAACCACTGCTACTCTGTTGTGTTACACTTAGAAGGTACAATCTCAAATGACACTGATATTGTCCAGAAAAGCAGTTTAATAACAGGCCTAACAGGCCTCTTCAATAGCTGTAAATATTAACTCTGCTGTAGAAACTAGTTAGGGCAAACACAATTCACTAACAGAATGGTGTTTGAATGCATTCTAAATCAGTCAGCTCTCCATATATTTTTTTAATAGGAACATTTAGTTTGATACAGTGAGCACCGTCATACCTCTCAACTATCCAGATTTTCCCAGAATGTCCAGATTATTGCCTCATATTTTGCATGTTACTCATACAATTTGTGGTTTTCTGGTAAATCAATGAGGATTGAAGTCACTTAATGATGGATATTTAAGTTTAAAACTCCATATCTTTCAGAAAATGCATATTAACACAACACCTTTTATTCTAGCAACTTGCTAAGTTTATAACAGCAATATTTAAAATATGTCCCTATTTTTGGGCCTTTGCCCCCTACTGTTTTTGGATTTGTCCATATTTCTTGTGCTAAGAGGTTGAGAGGTATGAGCACTGTCCAGGTTCAGTGTTGAAAGAGTGTACATATACATATATAGCTTGAGCAACATAAGGGGTGTTAAAAGTAGAAATAATGTTCAGCATTCATTTTTTCTATAAAGTAGCATAATAAAACTACTATCTAGGAGCATCATCTATCATTATATAGCTCCTGCATAAGGTCCTGTTAAATCAACACTATAAAAGCTATCTCATATACTCAGCAAATTTGTCACTGTGTACCTGACCCAGCAAATCAGTAATCATCTAAAAATCTACTCTTTTACTGACAGCATTGCTATATGAACATGCCACTCTCAGATCATTCTTCATGACAGTTTTGTCTCAGAAGGCTGTCTCAACTCTTTTACAATAGATGCACATTCACGAGGCTTCAGTAAAATAAAAAGACACATGCTCACTAAAGTGACACTGCTTCTAATGCTGCAGTGTGGCTGCATCATCACACACTCACCACAGTGACACTGCTTCTACTGCTGCAGTGTGGCTGCATCATCACACACTCACCACAGTGACACTGCTGATACTGCTGCAGTGTGGCTGTATCATAACATGCTCACCACAGTGACACTGCTGCTAATGCTGCAGTGTGGCTGCATCATCACACCCTCAACACAGTGACACTGCTTCTACTGCTGCAGTGTGGCTGCATCATCACATGCTTATCACAGTGGCTCTGCTTTTACTGCTGCAGTGTGGCTACATAATCACACACTCACCACGGTGGCACTGCTTCTACTTCTGCAGTGTGGCTGCATCATCACGCACTCACCACAGTGACACTGCTGATACTGCTGCATTGTGGCTGCATTATCACATGCTCACCACAGTGATACTGCTGCTAATGCTGCAGTGTGGCTGCATCATCACACACTCACCACAGTGACACTGCTTCTAATGCTGCAGTATGGCTGCATCATCACACTCTCACCACAGTGACACTGCTGATACTGCTGCAGTGTGGCTGCATCATCACACAATCACCACAGTGACACTGCTTCTACTGCTCCAGTATGGCTGCATCATCACACACGCTCACCACAGTGACACTGCTGATACTGCTGCAGTGTCGCTGCATCATCACAAGCTCACCACGATGACACTGCTACTAATGCTGCAGTGAGGTTGCATCATCACACACTCACCACGGTGACACTGCTGCTAATGCTGCAGTGTGGCTGCATTATCACACACTCACCACAGTGACATTGCTGCTAATGTTGCAGTGTGGCTGCATATCATCACATACTCACTACAGTGACACTGCTTCTAATGCTGCAGCGTGGCTGCATCATCACACACTCACCACAGTGACACTGCTTCTAATACTGCAGTGTGGCTGCATCATTGCAGACATCTTGCTAAAATGACTACCCATATCTCTTGCATTTCATTATCGAAACAACCTGTTTGGCCAACAGCAACATATACCTCATATTACTATTGTTGCTAGTCCATTTGTTTCTGGATTTGCATTTATATCATTCCATTATTTTATTAGAGGTACTTACAGTGTAAAGTCACTCACTTTGCTTTGCCCATGCTGGTCAGTCTATTGTGCTTTTCATACTTCTGTAAGAAGTAAGCACACTTTTCAAATCACAGTTTCTCAGACAACAATATTATGAATACAAAGTATATTAAATATTCTCCTGGTGGCAACACACCTATACTGGAAGATATCCTGCACTGGATATCTATAACAATTCCACAAGAAATAATACTACTATGTGATGTGAATGTCATTTGACTGGACATAAACTCTAACTCTCCTACATCTAGCTTGAACTTATATGGTTTCACACGGCTAATTAACAGCCCCACACATTACAGCAATACATCAAATTCCCTATTAGACTGAATCCTAGTGTCAGACCCTAGCAAATACACCACCTCAGGTACTATCTTTGACTATCGCAGTGATCATATCCCAAACTATATAACCAGACATTTCACACATCCACTTAAACAGCATGTTAATAAAATAACACACAACCTTTCCAAGTTTAACCCAGCAATGTTCACACTAACATATCATCTATTAACTGGAACTTCCTAAAAATCATCTCCTTAGATGATGTTGTGAACAAATTCAATAAATCTTTCCTGAATATGCTGAATAGCCTAGCACCTCCTAGAAAGAAGAGACTAAAAACAAATAATGCAATCTGGCTATCCAAGAAGAGTAGAATGTTAATGCAGAATAGAGAAAAAGAATGGCAAAAATATAAAACACCTCAATATCTTGAAAACATCAGAGCACTTCACAATTGTACTAAAAAGCAAATTAATGAAAACAAAAAATATACTATCATAACTTTCAAAAGAATAGTAAATACAACCTCAAAAAATTCTGGATAGCCATTAAAGAAATCTTGCATCCTAAGCATAAATTCAACCCTAACACCTCTTCCAATGAGTCATCGCTTGACTGCAATACAATTCAACTCATATTTCATATATAGCATATCATCGCTAACCAAGGATTCCTCAACATCTAATCTTAACCCTGCCCAGCAGCCATATAGCACCACATCCACTTTTGAACTTCAAACCTGTGCTCACATCCTGTATGTAACTAATCTTAAACAAACTCACACCATCCTCTACTTCAGCTGATGACCTTCCGAGTAAATACCTTAAAATAGCAGCCCTATCCTGTCACAGTCCTTATAAATAGGTCAGTCCAGGAATCCCATGTTCCCTCTTTCTGGAAAAAGTCACACATTATCCTTCTGCACAAAGGACTAAATTCAACAGATGTTACTAACTCTAGATCTACAGCAATCTTACCCCCACCCTCTCCAAAATACTTGAAAAATATATTCAAAAACAACTGCTAGACTATCCCCTGCAGGAAGAAATCATATCCGCACACAACATGCCTCCCATCCATCCCATAGTACTAACACTGCACTTCTAACCTATAGATACTGTCAATAAAGCTAGAGATAATGGCAAACTAGTCCCCTCCTTAATTCTAGAATTATCTAAAGCCTTTGACGCAATTTGTCACAGCCAGCTTCTACTTCAGATGTCCTCATTAGGTCTCTCTCAGCCCACCCTTCTATGGTTCAAAAGCTACTTATCCAAATGGCACTCCACCCTCTCTCCATACCTCCCAGTCATCACCGGTGTACCACAAGGCTCTATCCTTGGTCCCCTCCTCTTTACCATTCTCACCAACACCCTCCACACATACATACAACAGGCCTCACTAATACAGCATGCAGATGACTCCACACTCATTTGCATATCAGAAAATGTGGCACACTTCCAGAAAATTACTCAGTAAGGTTTAACAGCAACTGAAACATGACTTTGAAACTCACAACTCATACTCAACCATAATAAAAGCAAACTACTACTTTTTTCCCCCTAAATCCTTCTGCCATGAAAAAACTAAATTTAAAGTCCTCTCTCTTCATAAGTACAACCTCATAGAAAATTATTAGGACAGGTAGTAGATTATAATCTTAAATCTGACCTGCATATACAAAATTGCATAAGAAAAACTCTAGGAATGCATTATAGAGCCAAAAACGTTCTCACCAACATAAATAAAGCTACACTTGCAACTACTTATCTCCTCCCCACACTTCTTTGTGGAGCTCCCATTCTTATTAACCATTAGACATTACAAAAATTAAACTTGAACAATGCTGTAACAAAGTTGCTAAATGTGCAGCAACTGCCCCTTTCAGAACCCACCACTTTATAGCACTAAAAAACGAAATTGGTTAGAACTATCCCATCAACTAACATATACACAGCTTCTTACCACCTTTAAAATTATCCAGCATCCACGTGCTTGTCCAGCACTAAATAACATTGTACACAACAATGTTCCTAGTCAGTCATTACGATCCAGTGATGAAAAACTCCTTTAAGTCCACAAACCTATCAGATCTCCTGGGTATTGTCTGTACTCGTACCATGTTGCTAAGGCCTAGAACTCCTTATCTCTATCCATCAGGTCAATACCCTACCTCCCATCCTTCAAAACCATTCTGAAAGTCTTCCTAACCAAACACTGGCTCTGTTCTTGCTCAACAACAGGATAAGCTACATCCCTAAACATGAACTAAAATCTGTTGATATTTCCTTACTCTCCCTTCTTCACTCATTTCCTTACTTCTCTCAATTTCTCTCACCTGTTTTTTCTCTCTAAATATACCATAAGCTTGTTTTTCTCCCACTTTGGATTGCAATTCCCATTTGCATTAGGGTCTATGTTAAATCAGCAAATGCTTAAAAAAGTGAACGCTGATTTATTGACCCTCTTTAAACAAAAGTTTAAAATCCCAAACACCAATTTTTTCCCCCAGGGAAAAAAAAAATCACTGTTCCACAAAAAAAAAAAAAAAAAAATAGAAGAAGAAAAAAACCCTTCAAAACAGTAAATAAAGTGCGGGGCTTCACACCCCACACACCCCCGATGTGGGGGGCTGTGTCCTCCACACCCCCCACTTAAATATGCCAACTCCAAGATTGCACCACAGTGGAGGAAATGGCCAAGTCCCAAAAACTGCCCAGCGATTTGTTTCCCTGGGAAAAAAATCGCTGTTCCAAATGTTTGGAATTTTCTGTGTTCACTTAAAGAAGGTCGATAAATCAGTGTTTGCTTTTTTAAGCATTCGTTGATTTAATATAGATCCTTGTATTATACTAACTTACCTTTAATTTCTCTATAAACTGGCTAAAATTTTAACCATTAAATCATTGTCATATAACTTGCATCTGTTCTTAACCAATGTTTTCGTAATATGTCTAATTTGGTAAAATTATTTAAACTGTAGTCTTTTTTATTTTTTTATAAATTTTAAAGACTGTAAAATTATTGTGTAATACTTTGGAGCTTTTCTCACTGGCCATCCGCTGAAAATGGGATCCTACACTGTTGGACTTTTCCGGTAATCAAATGTCAATAAATAAATAAAACAATGAATGAGTAAATAAATGAAAACTCCTTATTTACTCTTTCCTAGGAGCCAGTCAGTCTTAAAGACAAAAGAAAAGTTAATCTGGCAAAAGTAGCAACTGAACGTACAGATGGTTTGTATACTGTTATGTGCATAACTGTGTTTGAGTTCATACTAACATGTCTGCTTGGGAGACTCCTGTCAAAAGTGCCTAGCAAACCTATGTCCAGCTCTGGTCTATTTACTATTTCCTTGATGTAGTCCCATTAGTTTTCATGTTACGACTGGTATTCTAACTAATACATCATGCAATTTTATAATATCCTCTCACAGTACAGACATGCTCATTTTAAGACTCTTTAGCTCATATACAAGCCATTGTTTGTGACTATTGTATAGGAATACCTTCTTTTTTATTATGCCCAGCAGCCTAGGCATTACTTTTTTCATTCTTTCACAGCACCTCAGCACTCTGCACACTTCCTTGTATCCTGCTACTCACATCTGCATGCTCACACATTGCCCTCATTTCTACAGTGTCACCGCTGCACACTTCCTTGTATCCTGTGACTCACATCTGCATGCTCAGGCATCACCCTCATTTCTACAGTGACATTCCACACACGTCCTTGTACAGTGCTACTCACATTTACAAGCTCGTGCACCACCCTCATTTCTACAGTGTCACTGCTGCACACTTCCTTGTGTCCTCTGACTCACATCTGCAAGCTCAAGAATCAGCCTCATTTCTACAGTGTCACTCTGCACACTTCCTTGTATCCGTCTACTCACATCTGCATGCTCACGCATTGCTCTCATTTCTACACTGTCACTGCTGCACACTTCCTTGTATCCTGTGACTCACATCTGCATGCTCACGCATCATCCTCATTTCTACAGTGTCACTGCTGCACACTTCCTTGATTACAAACAAGGAATCCAAAACATGTTGCCCTTCTTTGATTAAGACTCCCTGGTTCTGCAGCAGAAATTTATATTCAATAATCTCACTCTAAGAACACAGTGATATCAAGTCTGTTTCTCTTTCTACCTTTATTTGGTTCAAACTATCATTATCTAAAGCATCTGTCTTCAAAGTTATAATGACAACCTCATCTGACATCTCCATTACTCCATCTGCCCACACAGCAAAGTTCAAATGTCTGTCTGTTCTCCAACATCTTGGATCTACTACCCTATCATATTCCAGGACAGACACACAATATAGCACCTGCCTAATAAAAAATAGGGGAATCTCCATTTCCGATGACAAAATTTCCGTTGTCAAAATGAATACCACCTGCAGTATCTCCTGAACAGGCCATTGCCCTAGTGGGACTGATCTATTCAATGAGGTGTAAATAAAAGTAGGGGCATGATTTCACAGAAAAGTCACAATTCCAACTCTCATACATGGATACTTACTGCTGGCAGAACTGATGTGACATTTACTAACATACCTACCTTCAAAACTGTACTGAAACAAGTCTTAATCAACTGCTGGTTGTGCCCTTGCTCTGGCTCAGGCTAACCTCTCCTACAGACTAGACATGACTACAACTCTCCTTTACTCTAACCATCTGTACTCCTTTCACTTTGCATCATTTTACTATCACATCTATATCACTTACTTTAACAATTACCTTCTACCTCATATCAATGTACCTTCTTACCTGTAACTTTAGGCAATTTGTAAATGGCCTACAAAGTCTCATGCTTATTTCTCACCTCTGTATGTATTTGTAACTCTTGCAAATTTTAACTTCTTTGTATAAAAATTGTACTTATTTTTATGTAATCTGGAGCTTTTCTCCCCAGGCCTCCATTGAAAATGCATTCATTCTGACCCAGTCAGACTATTCCAGTAAACAAATGTCAAATAAATAAATGAATCTCTGTCATAATCCTCCTTACTGTATTTATATTTCAGTGTATACTTCCTCCAATAAACAGCCTTTGTTAATGCTCAGCAGCTAAACAGGACAGCTAACATAAAATCAAGGTGACTGTGACTAGCTGTGATATTTTTGTGCTGTCATTATTCAGGTCAGTATCACAATGTATTGTGTTCAACATTCACGGCTGTAGTCTAGGGTAGAGCAGGGGTATAGTGGCCAGTATTGCTGCCTTACAGTGTCTGGTTCTCCAATTTGGACACTAGCTGGAGTTCCTTGTGTTTAGTGTTGACATATCCTCTCTGTGTTTATGGGGGTTTTCTAGATGTTTGTGGATATTAGGTTTGATTTTAACCTCTATGTTTCTAAAGTATAGCCAAACAATCCACTTATGCTGTACTGACATGGTCACAAAAAGGTCAAAACATGGTATGTCTACAGCTAGTGAGGTTTGGTTACATTAGCTTAAATATACTGATAAATTTAAATATTAAAAATTTGTAGGCTTTCCGAAGCCATGTAACTGAAATATTGGTAAGGCCTTAAGGGGTCATTTGCATAAATCCCACGGGCCTCCAAGAAATGCTACACGTGGACTGATGCTCTTCCAAGTTGCCTTTAAGTGTGTGTGTGTGTGTGTGTGTGTGTGTGTGTGTGTGTGTGTGTGTGTGTGTGTGTGTGTGTGTGTGTGTGTGAGATGGACTAGAATCCTATCCCACTTTAGCTCTTTGCCTTTTACCCAGTGAGTGATGAGGCAGGTACTGTATCCATGGTTAGAAGAAATTGGGTACTGAAGAATAAAGAATGAGTTTTAATTGGCTTTCAGTAACTTCAGCATCACTTTTTCTTTTAGCAGATCTGTTAAACAAGATGGCAAACTCTAAAAGACTTTAGTGTTCCCACAAATGTGCTTCAGCACTGTGACATCATTCCTTACAAATGTAAATCTAGCCTACATTTACACTTCTAAAGAAAGCAGTCAGAGTACCAATGACCATTTACACTGCTACTGAAGTCTTTTGTATTTTCCATTCGGACTTGAGTTAATTTTTACTAATAAGAAAGAAGGGAAGCCCATCTGCTAAACATGCATTCTGGGAAAGCCAGTTATTTTGTTTTGCTTACTACAGTGGAGGATATAGGCTATGGCACAGGGGCACCCGCCACCCCTTTTTGCTACTGCTGCTGCCGAGAAAGCTACCTGCTAATTAAACAAAAAAAAAAAAAAACACCTTCTGAAAGTCTTAAAGGGAAAATATCAAACTTCCCATGTTTTGACATTTTTTATTGCATTGATGCAAACCTTTTCTTCGAAAAATAAGAAAACTATGTCTCTTTCTTCTTTTTTACTTGATTTTCTTTGCATTTTTACAAGTTTCTACAAGCAGGGTGTCCCACTTTCAACTTTACTCAGGAAGACAAAGCACACACCACACTGAAATATCAGGGAAAAACTGCAGTTAACTTTAATCATACTAGAACTGTATTATCTCCGCTTTTCATCCATAAAAGACTTAATCATAAAAAAAACAGACATAGTGCCCACTATTTAAATAAACTATGTGGCAATCAAAAGCCACATTCAATCAACAAGACAATTAAAAACTTCTTAAAGCAGAATCATAACAAGCCATACAAAAATATAATTAGAACATTCATTATAATGAACACTAGCTGGAGCTCATAGGTTCATAGGTTCATACTAGGCTATCTGCCCTAGGGCATTTATAAGCCTAGCCAGAGTGTGTGTGGCTTTCACCACCCCTTAGGATGAGAATACTATACCCATTAGTTTGCTGTGCCTCTGTCCAGCAGTGACACAGAGATGATTCCCGGGGTAAACCTACGATCTCCCATCCACACGTCAAGATTTCTCTTGAACAGAGTCAGTGAGGGGCTCTGCCTCACATGGACTGGGATTCTGTTCCATACTGTAGGGAGTCTCTGGGTGATGAATCTGTCCCTCCAGCACGTCCTATTTATATCCGTGTTGAGGTTTAAGTCTCTTGCTCTCGTGGCTCTGGTGGATTTGGATTTTTTGAGGTGGAGCATGTCCATTAATTCCGAGTTGGACATGGCCTTGTATGTCAGGCACAGATCACCTCTGAGCAGACGGTATGCGACTGAATAGAGCTGGAGTTTCTTCATTCGGGCAGCGTATAACATATGTTTGAGCCCCTTTATCCTTTTGGTGAGGAACTTTTGGGGTCTTTCCAACTGCTGCAGGTGTCAGGTAAGGTACATTCCGAATGGGGCGTTGTACTCAATCATTGGTCTGATAAGTGAAGAGTACAGGGGTACAATGACCTCTCCTGATCTGGATGTGAATCCCTTCATGATCAGGTGGGCAATGTAGTAGGTCTTCCTAACCACTTTGGCAATGTGAGTGTCAAAAGAGAGGTTACTGTCAACTTGGGTCCCCAGGTCCCTGATAACTTCTTCCGTGTTTAATGGATTACCACCTATGTGGTAATTAGGGGTTACCTTGTTTTTCCCAAAGGGTATGACTATACATTTCTGGCATTTAGCTTAAGGCCATGGCTCTGGCACCAGTTATCCATTTCTATGAGACCTCTCTGGAGGATGTCTGTGTCTGATGGAGTGTCAATTATGGTGCCCAGTTTGCAGTCATCTGCAAATTTTGTCAGCCACAATCCCCCTATGTTTGCCTGCACTTCAGAAAAATAAATGCCGAACAAGAGGGGGCCCAGGACTGAGCCCTGTGGGACACCGCTCGTGACCGGCTTAGAGTCTGACATGGCACCAGCAACTCTAACCCTGTGGGTTCTGTCCTTGAGCCAGTTTGCAACCCATCTTGTGACATATGGGTTTACATCTAAGCTGGTGAGCTTTTCTATGATGCCCGAGTGGGGTATTGTGTCGAACGCTTTTGGTAGGTCAAGGTAGGCTGTGTGAACTGCCTTACCCCCATCAATGGCCTTAGTGACTGTTTTTGTGTTTAGAGTTGACATATCCTCTCTGTGTTTATGGGGGCTTTCTAGATGTTTATGGATATTAGGTTTGATTTTAACCTCTATGTTTCTAAAGTATAGCCAAACAATCCACTTATGCTGTACTAACATGGTCACAAAAAGGTCAAAACATGGTATGTCTACAGCTAGTGAGGTTTGGTTACATTAGCTTAAATATACTGATAAATTTAAATATTAAAAATTTGTAAGCTTTCAGAAGCCATGTAACTGAAATATTGGTAAGGTCTTAAGGGGTCATTTGCATATATCCCACGGGCCTCCAAGAAATGCTACACGTGGATTGATGCTCTTCCAAGTTGCCTTTAAGTGCGTGTGTGTGTGTGTGTGTGTGTGTGTGTGTGTGTGTGTGTGTGTGTGTGTGTGTGTGTGTGTGTGTGTGTGTGTGTGTGTGAGATGGACTAGAATCCTATCCCACTTTAGCTCTTTGCCTTTTACCCAGTGAGTGATGAGGCAGGTACTGTATCCATGGTTAGAAGAAATTGGGTACTGAAGAATAAAGAATGATTTTTAAGTGGCTTTCAGTAACTTCAGCATCACTTTTTCTTTTAGCAGATCTGTTAAACAAGATGGCAAACTCTAAAAGACTTTAGTGTTCCCACAAATGTGCTTCAGCACTGTGACATCATTCCTTACAAATGTAAATCTAGCCTACATTTACACTTCTAAAGAAAGCAGTCAGAGTACCAATGACCATTTACACTGCTACTGAAGTCTTTTGTATTTTCCATTCGGACTTGAGTTAATTTTTACTAATAAAATAGAAGGGAAGCCCATCTGCTAAACACGCATTCTGGGAAAGCCAGTTATTTTGTTTTGCTTACTACAGTGGAGGATATAGGCTATGGCACAGGGGCACCCGCCACCCCTTTTTGCTACTGCTGCTGCCGAGAAAGCTACCTGCTAATTAAACAAAAAAAAAAAAAAACACCTTCTGAAAGTCTTAAAGGGAAAATATCAAACTTCCCATGTTTTGACATTTTTTATTGCATTGATGCAAACCTTTTCGTCAAAAAATAAGAAAACTGTGTCTCTTTCTTCTTTTTTACTTGATCTTTTTTGCATTTTTACAAGTTTCTACAAGCAGGGTGTCCCACTTTCAACTTTACTCAGGAAGACAAAGCACACACCACACTAAAATATCAGGAAAAAACTGCAGTTAACTTTAATCATACTAGAACTGTATTATCTCCGCTTTTCATCCATAAAATACTTAATCAGGAAAAAAGAGACATAGTGCCCACTATTTAAATAAACTATGTGGCAATCAAAAGCCACATTCAATCAACAAGACAATTAAAAACTTCTTAAAGCAGAATCATAACAAGCCATACAAAAATATAATTCGAACATTCATTAAAATGCATTGGCCAACAGTTAAATTGCTGTGCATCCTTTGATAAAAACGAATAAAACCAAGTTTAAACGGCCACATGTTTAAATTGCATATACAAAAATGTAGATGTTAGATGTAGATGTTAATCTATAAAATATGAACAAGTATGTGTGTAATAAAAAATATATATTGTTTCTGACTACTGCCACTGTTTGAGCCTTCTATCCTTTAGAAAACACTTGATATTAATAACCTCATTCAAGATAGAGAATTCATCAGCTTTTAAACTAATTTGCGATACAGCTTATTTTTTTTTCTAGGCAATTCTTATGATCACCTCCCTTTTTGTCATCTAACACAGCCTCTAAACAAAAAACAAGAATTTTTTCAACTTAGCACAGACAAAGCAGTGCTTCTGTAAAGCATTGCTAGTGTCTTTCTTTTTGATGGCATAAAAATGTTCTTTTACTCTTTTATTGAGTGCTCTGGTAGTCATTCCTATATAGAATGATTCGCACCCTGTACAGACATTGACATAAACAACCCCCTTGTAGTACATGTGAACCTTCTTGAAGCCATAATAGTCTTATCCAAGTTGTTGTGTCTTTTGTCTTTTCCCGGTTAGGGGTCGCCACAGCAGAACTCCGGTCCGCCAATGATTGGCAGTAGATTTTTACATACCGAGTTGCCAGCTCTGATGCACAACCTTCATTGAAGGTATGCCCATTCACGCATGTTTCCACGCAGAAGACACTCTAGCTAAGAATCGAACCGGACAGTGTCGTACTGTGAGGCGACAACGCTACCCCAGCACCACCACCGCAGTAATAATAGTCTTATCCAAGTGTAGCATGTCAATACTTTGGAGATGAGACATTTCTGATAACCCTAGGGGTACTTACAGGTGTGGTTTTTGTAGTACCTGTAGGTTTAACAAAGGGGCTTTCATTTTGTTACCACACTTACATCCAAGTGTGGTAACAAAATGAAAGCCCCTTTGTTAATAAACCTATAGGTACTACAAAAACCACACCTGTAAGTCCTCCTAGGGTTATCAGAAATGTCTCATCTCCAAAGTACTGACATGTTATAATAACATTTTTAAGAATGCATTTTTCTTGTACCAAAAGATGACGTGTCTCCTACTGCTTCATAGAAATCAGCATTGCCCTTTAAAATACGCCAGTTATCACAAATATTTTTTTTCGTATTGCATATCTAATCTGAAAACTAACGTGTTGTTTATAGCAGAAAAATTGTTGGCACACTTGGCTTTGTCCAAGGACTGGCGTAATAAGGGGGCAAAAAAAGTGTTTCTCTTGTTGAGTATATGTATAGAACTGGCTGCCAGTCTAGATTGTTTATAACCTCTTTCTAAGAAAGGGAGGTAATAAAATGAATTTCTCCTTTGAAAACTGAATCATCTGTTGTTAATCTAGAGGACAGAATAAACTGCCCACGACGTATATTTTTCTTCATAAATTTGGATGATTACTATTATAGTGCAGATAACAGAGATTTAAAATTGCTGGGTCTTCTTTTTCCACTGTTGGTAGATTCAACTGTAAATCTCGATCGGTTGTTTATTTAGCTTGCTGCCAGTCTTGCCCAGCGTTTTATGTGGGCAAGACTGACAGAGGTTTTAACAAAAGAATCTATGAGCATTTATACTGTATTAGGAAAAATAAGTGTGAAAACGCTTTGGCGAAACATGTTAATGACCACCCTCAGCACAGTTTTACTTTTAGGGTGTTAGGACAGGTTCCCTTTGACATCAGGGTGGCTCCTTTTCGACTATTATTAGAGCGCCTAGAAGTGATCTGGCAGCTGAAACTCTGTTCATACAGACCTCCAGGTCTTAATGACAGAGTAAGTTTAGCTTGCATTTTGAAACTCGGAAGTATGCAGAGGTAATTTTATTATTTTTTATTTTTATTTTCCATTCATGACTTACTATTTTTTATGTTTTATTTCTTATTTTTGTTATTAAATTGGTTCCATTTATTATGTTTCGTTTTTCTTGGTTTTAAATATTTTATGTTTAGACACATTTTCATTGATAATTTTTTATTTCATTTTGGTTAGTTGTTTGATTTCAAAACACAATCTGTCAAGATCTGACTTTTGTATGTAGTAGCTCTTTAAGAAGCTTTGAGATCAGCTTTTTCCCCACACATTGATGTCAGCGAGTTTTAACCAGTTGGTTGGTCTATTCAAATGTACCATGTATTGTTAATTGTGTATTTAAGGAGTTTTTTTACATTTGTTACCTTTTGATATTTGTCTGAAGAAGTTCAGTTTTCTTGAACGAAAAGTGGATGTTAATAAAACACTTAATAATGGACTCTTTGCTGCTGGTTCTGCTGACATGGATTTTGTTTCATTCATCATAGTGCAGATAACAGTTAGAAAAATAATTTTTTTCTATACATACTAGTATCAAAGGAATGATTATGAATGTACCATTTCAAAGTAATACCCAAAAAATGTACTTGCGGGCCTGCATTAGCTAAGGTAAATTCTAAGAGGTCTGTGCTTCTGTTCAGTTCATCCAAAAATAGTTTACAGTCATTAAAACTGCCTTTCATAATAAAAAAGAAATCATCCATAAACCTTTTAAAGTAAATTATATTATCAAAAAAGGTGTTGTTGGGTAGTAACTCACTTTCCTACCAGCCCAAAACCAAACTGACAAAGGCTGGTGCTGCTTCTGACACCATAGCAACACCTTTTGCTTGTTGGTAATATTTCCCATTGAACATAGCTTGGTATGATTCTGCCTTAAGAAATTCTTAATTGTCTTATTGCTTAATTGAATGTGGCTTTTGACTGGAACATGGTTTATTTAAATAGTGAGCACTGCGTGTAAGTGTTTTTTCTGATGAAGTATTTTATGCACAAAAAGTGAAGATACTAAAGTTCTAGTATGTTTAAAGTTAACTGCAGTTATCTCCTGATATTTTAGTGTGGTTTGTGCTTTGTTTTTTTTAAGTTGGACTTTTTATACGACACACTTCCTTTTTCTTGTTATTTACTCATCACGCAGACATCATATTTTTTGTCCCACCCTCCTCCTTTACTACTTTAAGTATGCAGTTTCTGACATTCCTGGTATTGTTTTTCTTCCCCAGGTGAACAAAAACTAACAGCAGTTTTGTTCCTATCTATTCTGCATTCACATTTAGTGGAGGCATTTTGGCACATTGCATCAGGTCAACATGATCGATTCATCACAGGAGCAATCTTCCTACCTGTAAATATACTTTCATACCGTGGCTGCACTACTGTTTTAATATGTGTGACTCACAGTATTCTGCGATATAAGCATAAAATGACTCGGCTGTTGCGTGATTGGTCTCTCATCCTTGTGGGTGCTGCATGCATCTGATTACCTTTTTATTAATGTAATTTTCTTTTTGGAACAGTCAGACAAATGACAATGTCTCCATGAAATAGCAGAACCATGGGAGGTTCAAAAGTTGTCAGCTAAACCAGAAAGTCTGGCATCGGGTGCCGAATCTTGTAATCTAAATATCTTTAAAGATAAATTTAAAGGGAAGCTGTTGTTCCCGGTTACAGATTGTGATTGCAGTAGTACGACTCTGTTGTTTCACAGATACTTTGTCATCAGTCTGCTTGGTCTAACACAGAGGAAAAAAAACAAATAAGAACAACAAAAAAGAACGTGCTTTACTTTGTATTTTGTAGCAGCAATATCAATATACACCTCAGCTGTCCCTGTCTTTGCAAAATGTCACTGACTTGCCTGATATCTTGCCATGCTCCTTTTAAAATGTTTGGTTTTCTGACAAAGCACTGAGGATACGAGTTAGTCAGTAATGCTGTACGTTAGAGTTTCATGCTTCCTTTTGTTTAGAAAAGGTCTGTTATTGCAAAGCCCCTGTTTATGTCAAAAATGCCTCTACCTGTTTGTCCTCCCACACTCACCTTGCTTGAGCAAAGGAATATCAGGTCATTTAGCAACTGCATGTTTTCACTCTAACCATTCAGACTTCAGTGCTAAACATTACATTTTCAGACTTTATCCATAGTTTGACCACAAGAGCTATTGGTTTAATAATAATAATAACAATAATAACAACAATAATTATTATTAATATGGCTTGCAGTTCTGTTGCACAACACTGTATGCCTAGAACTACAAGCATCAATCGTGTTCTCTCTACCCTAAAATACAAGACTATATGAGGACTGTTGAAACTGCCCAGTGCAGCCACAGTGAACATTATTTGAACAAAATGGATTACCCAACTAAATGCTCCACAGCACAGCTATCTCTTCCCCTAATTAGATGTCAGTGCTGACCAGATATCTGGTTGTTGGGGGAAATGCAAAGTATGTATACCTGGTCAATGATGTAAGAGTTTATCTGGTGGTTGCAAAAAAAGCAATTTGTAAAAAAATGGAAATTAAAATCTAACCCAACTATTCTTGAAATAGTAAATATTATAACAGAGATAAAAGAACAGGAAGTGGACTCTTTAGAAAATAGTAAATTACATAGAAAAAATGGAAATTATGGGAACAATACATGCAGAAGAATATTTTGGAGGAAGAACAGTTTATGTAATGTTGCTTTGATTATATGACAGATAATATATGTGATGTATAACATTTGTAAATGTGAACTTATTAATATGGTTTGATTAGTTTTATATACATGTAAGTGATCATTCAGTAAAGGTGTTTAAAAAGTGGAACCGTAGCTGCTCCAAATCACCACAAGTATACCTCATTGTCTACATACTGCTTCAACAACTTTTTGCGTTTCTCAGTTGCAGCATCCCCAGTGATGTTCTGGCTAATACTGCTATATAACTTGTGTTTTTGCCTTCCCTTATCCTCTTCCTATTGTCTGTCATATCAGTCAGACATCCCCATTCAACAAAAGTAAATAAATAAAAATATACTGCAGTTTCTGATGTTGAAAGTTGAGTCTTTCATGGCTTTACACTAATTCCTGTACAAGGTGGAATGGTATTATTTTTTTTTAGTTTTTTTCTACTAGCTAAGATTTAATTAACCATGTTTCTAGATATGGTTCATAGGTTAGTACTAGGCTAACTGCCCTTGTGAGCCATTTTAAGCCTAGCCAGTTATCCCCTGTGAGATTCAAACCCTGTACCTTGTGTTTGTAAGGCAAACACCTTAACCATTAGGCCACCCTCCCATAATTTATGAATTCCAGCAAGTCTCTTATTTTAATGTGTTTCCAGATGGATTTTCAATAAATATTGAGTTTCAAGGGAAGAGAAGTTTACTGTCGTTCATGCCATCTGTTTTCTATGGTTTGTTTTGCTTAGAAATGGCTGTCAGTCTTTTTGCTCTAAATCTGACAGAGAAGTTCTAAATTAAATCCAAATCTCTGTGATCATTGTAAAAGTAAAGAAGAAAATAGCATGCATGCTGACAGGTTTGAACAGTGTTTATGGTAATTGAGGAGAAATGGACAAGTAATTGAATATGGTATGGCAGGGTATCTCAGTCTGTTACCCTGCCTAGGACCCCATTTGACAATGATCCAGTTCTGAGTGCATGTGTGTGAATCTGGTTTCATGGAAAGGAAGTTATAGGATTTAAAGTGGAGTCTGTCTAAACAACATAAAGCTACATGTGAACTGTAAAAGGAGTCTATCTAGACCAAGTTGTGCTTCTTCTCTGTTGAATGTTCAAAGATGGAAGACATTTTGGTTTGTACATGAGATGGTGCTACTGTTTTTCATCTGTATGATGTTAAAAAAAAAAACACGACAGGGCTGGTACTGGAAAATGTGCCAGTCTACAACACTACTACTGTGATGTTTTCCCTTAAAAGCTAGGCAGAGAATTATTACTTCAGAGTTATTTTTTGAATGCTTAACAATACAGCCCTCTAAATGTTGATTTGATTGGATTGTATTTAATGCTAGATAGTAAATTATTTACAGAATGTGGTTTGTTTCATGTTGGTCATTCTGTCACTGAATCTTTAACGCATTTTCGTTTACTTTCTTTCTGGTTTTTGTATTAGGGTATATTTTATGCCTGTTTGCTAGGTGTTATTTTAAAATTTCAGAAAGGGGATGAAAAATTAAAATAAGCAAATAAAATTGCGTGTAATTAGTGTTGTCCCTGCACTAGAAATACTAGCCGTATAGCATTGCACTATATATATAAATAAAGTCCACTTAAGAGAGATCATGTAGCCAGTTGTCCAGGTGTTTGTGATGAATGTGAATAAAGTGGTGTGTGTGTGTGTGTGTGTGTGTGTGTGTGTGTGTGTGTGTGTGTGTGTGTGTGTGTGTGTGTGCGTGTGTGTGTGTGTGTGTGTGTGTGTGTGTGTGTGTGTGTGTGTGTGTGTGTGTGTGTGTGTGTGTGTGTGTGTGTGTGTGTGTGTGTGTGTGTGTCTGTGTGTGTGTGGCAGGTCTATTCTGGTTAAGAGTTAACGGCATGGACAAGCTGCAGTTGTCCAACAGTATATTAAAGTTGGTTTGGGAGGTACTGGTGCAGGAATGAAACTGAAGAGTCAGTGTCCAGCAATTCTCAAGGCAATGAAAACTGTTTAAGATTCTGTATGTGTGTGTGTGTGTGTGTGTGTGTGTGTGTGTGTGTGTGTGTGTGTGTGTGTGTGTGTGTGTGTGTAGGTAGGGGAGGTGGCTCAGTCCTCTTTCCTCATAATAACATTACTAGCTTCTGTAAGACTTGCATGGGTGTGTGGAAACTTGCTGTCAGTATGTGTCAGAAGGAGTGTTCAGATGTTTCTTCTTTATGTTGATGAACTTTCCTTTTTTGCCTGATACTCTACATACAACTGTTCCGTAGGAGCCTTTATAATGGCTGTGCTGCATGTTTCAGAACTCAACACTTTTGGAGCATCTTTGATGTATACATAAGCAGACCCTCCTCCCATAAAAAACTTCAGTGTAACACTCACTCTCCCTCTGTCCTTAAAAATGTTGCTGTGGCAGAGAAAGACCCTGCCCACCCACTTAAAAATACATTGGTGCTATCTGTAGCCCTAATGGATGAGTGGGTGATGACCAAGGCACAGTGCGGCAAATTTGTTGCAAGAAGGGTATTCTTCTGTCTCCTGACAATGCGGCACAGTCTGTGTAGTTCTGCCCATAAAATATCAATGGGCACGTCTGGATAGGTGGGTTACTAGACCTCTGATCCACTTATCATAGCAATGTCACCTCAGCACTATTTACACTTACCGTTTATGATGCACAATGTGCAATTAATTTATGATAGTGACACCTAGCAAGGTCAGGTTAATTATTTTTTCTCTTTTCAACCTAGTACTGGCAATCATAGTTCAGTAGTACAAAGACACTGAAATGTGATGTGGCTGGAAGCCTCTATTCCCCCATACTCTTATACGTTCATAAGTTCAGTTGTCAAGTTAATGGCCTACTGACCTTTAAAAAAGTAATATGATTACCCAGACCCCATGCTGATTGTTCCTACTTCCTGTATACCTACCAAGACAGATTATTTTTCAAGGAGGTTGATGACTGATGTTTTCTGATTGTAAGATAAAGTTTATTCCATAATCCAAGGAGATAATGGGTAAAGTAAATGCTACTTTTTCTATTAATAGTATTCCTCTTTAGTATTAGATACCCAAATTCTATGCACACTTCCAGCAGTGAAGGTCAGTCATGCATTCAGATTTACAATTTCAATTCCAGACAGAGATTTTTTTACACAGTACTTTACCAGACAATGTATTACAGATCAGATAGAGAGTATATAAAACTAACCATTAGAAAACAGAACAAAATAACAGTTCCAGAAGCCTTTTTGAATTGTTCTTCCAGCTCTATGATTCCCCTAGCAAGGAACTGTATGTTTTGTCAAGTCTTTTAAAATGGCTTGTCTAAAAGCTACTTTAAAAAAACATTAAATAATGTGTTGGATTGGCAAGGTATAAAGTGGTACATTGATCTTCCTGGAGTGACCAGACATGCCTTTTAAAATTTGACTGGCTACAGAACAGGCTTTTCTAGCTCTGTATTCCCTTTAGAGGTGAGTTATGGTCAATGCTTGTCTGACTCTGTCAGTACATGATGGTCACAGTTTAAACTGTTGCCTTCTATTACTTTTGGATCTTTAATGATGGTATTTTATTTTGCAGTCATAATTTGCATTATTTTTTTCCATGTCTCATGTTGCTTCACTTAGTATCCTAACACTGGGGCCATTACTGCTAAATTAATATGTATTTTTGACACCATCTTAGAAGATTTTCACATATTTTCTTGAAGTAATTATGCTAATTAGTTTGTAATAATTATCACATTTGAGTATCTACAGCCCACTTCCCGTGGCATCAGTACAGTGCTCCTGTGGGTTACCACTAATCACTCCTGTTGGGATAGATAGGTAAGCCTGCTGCATCCTGTTGCTTAATCATGTTTTATCCATTGAATTACTTATGGGTTGACATTTAGTGCCCTTTATTTGTCAGTTTCCTTATTAGAAATAGTGTCTTAAGTTTTAGCATGGTCAGGATAAACATTATGCACTGTGAACCCTTCATCAGGTGTTGTTACCTCTTCAATGAATAGATTCAAAGGTAAGTACTAGGCTAACTGCCCTTTAGGGCCATTTAAGCCTAGCCAGTTTCCCTTTTTGTATTCAAATTAACAAATTCCATTTGATTACCAAATGGCCTTATGCATCCCATGGTCAATACTTATATATTACCCCTAAAGACTATAACTGGGATCACACCATAGATACTTTTAGGGGACCCATGCATGACATAAAATATTTAGGAGCTGCCTCTGTCCATATACGGAGAAGTCCTGGAGTACATTTTCTGTTTCCCATCCACTGATCTAAGTTGCACTTATTTTTTTTACTTATTTATTTTTTTATTTTACAGTTTGTTTACCCAGATAGTCCACCGGGCCAAGAAGAGCACGTTTTCAATGGATTCTTGGGGAGAAAAGCTCCATGAACAACAATATAATATGAAGACAATGCATTTACATTTATGTAATACTATTGAAGAATGATGGTATTGCACAACATGACAAAAAATCCACAATTGCAGTGAAAATACAGTCAAAAAGCCAAAGGTAACACACACACACACACACACACACACACACACACACACACACACACACACAAGTCAATTAAAATAAGAAAAATCCATTGAAAATGGACAGGGATGAACTTTGTTTTATGTGGATGGGGAGTCTGTTCCACAGCAGTGGTATCCTTTGTGAGATATACCTGTCCCTCCAAACAGTTCTGCTGATGTTACAGAAGAGGTTTAGATCTCTCGACTGAGTATTACTGATGCTAGCTGACTTGCTGATGTGCAGTAAATCCATCAGTACTGGGTCAGAGAATGCCTTGTATGCCAGACACAGGTCACCTCTTAGCAGTTTGTAGGATACCAAGTATAGTAACAGGGCTTTGTGCCAGTCCATGTAAGTCTTGTATCCTTTAGTGAGGTGTCTGTGTGTGTGCATTCCAGTTGTTGCATGTGTCTGGACAAATACATGCCAAAAGGAGACTTATATTCAATGATTGGCCTAATGAGGGCCAAGTAAAGGGGAACAATGACATTCCTAGATCTAGACACAATCCCTTTGTTTATAAGCCATGCACTATAGAAGGACTTTCTTATAACAATAGACACATGCTAGTCAATGTCCACATAAGTTCCCAATGCCACATGATTCAGTGAAAGGAGGCATACACTGGAATCTATGATGTGCATTTTGACCCATATTTCAAAAACATGTTAATATTAAAATACTCTAAACAGAGGAAAGCAGTGAATCTCCTCTCTATGACACCAAGCTACTGATTGAATACCACTGTTTTGTTGTGGTATTCAGGTGCCAAAAGAGGTGATGAGAAGACTTCTCTAAGGAGGTGTTATTTTCCTGTGCTTATTAGGATGTTTGATAATCCCACCCATCCTATTGCATAAGTGAGAGAAAGGACTTGTTTGACTGCAACATGAACAATGACCTGACCAAAGAGCTGAGGTCCCTGGTTTTGGCTCCAGGCAGACATGACACTGTCAGAGACTTCTTTACACTGCCCAGTGATATACACACCTATTTAGCAGATAGTGGAGTCACCAATTAATAGGATATTTGGGAATACCAGGTTGCAATGCCTGCCTTACCTGCGGTCACATCATCTTCATTGGCACTATTTCCTAAGGTATTATAATGCGTATGTAAGACACGCCATCATGAAAAGGGACTATGGCTTGGCAGAGATGACCAGACATCACTCCCAGGCATGCCAGGAAACATCTGGTACTGTCTGTAAATTTGATGTGTGCTAGATATGAGTTACCTACTTCCAATATCACAGCTGCACTACAAGGATGTACAGCTGAACGTACATTGCTGTCTTTTCACACCTGGTGCCAGAGCAGCTCTAGGCGGTCCTCTTTCTACGGACCCCTTTCGTCTACTTTCCATATACCCCAAATGTCTCCTTTCCATACTGTGCCCCGCTTGTACAAATTCTTTTCCATTTGTCTACAGCTTCTCTTGAGTTGTTAAGTTACTTTTGTTATATCAGTAGTCTCTCCCTATCACCTTTTCCTCTGTTTTATTAACATTACAGGTATCTCACATATCTGTGTGTGCATGTGTGTGTGTTTATGTGTGCAGGCTTCCCATGGGCATATTTATGTTTGGTTTTGATATATATATCCCTCAGAGTCTGTTCTTCTTATCATCCACAGTAACAAAAATTACATTACCTATTCTTGGCAAAATGTCAATACAACCATGGGGTAAACAGCTGATGCAGCATTTCTTTGCCACTGTTGTAGACCAGTACCTCCCTGGTCATTCGACACAGAAGTGGGTGTGGCTTGTATGACTGATATGCCAAATGGCTGCGCTGTCGTATGCAAATTATGCATGATTGACTGCCATGCAGATTTGACAGTGACATCATGCATACATTGATTGTTGACTGACACATATGGAAATCACCATGTTCCCATTGAGTGAGGCAGGAAATGAAGATGGTTTTGGGCTGTGCCCTATAAATCATATGACACCTTGGGTACTGATTTAGACAAAGAGAATGAGCATCCTTAACTGTAACACCCCCCCTTTTTGAAAACAAAAAACTTGCCATTTCAATTGCAATTTAGTTTATATTTTACATAGGATCATGGGAGGTTACTAGGCTAATGGCCCTGGGGCACTTACAAGCCTAGCCAACAGTTTATCCCCAAAAAAGAAACCTCAGTCAGCTCCTGTCACCCCTGTAAATGAGAGGCAAAGGTGGAACCCCTGGTACAAATTTGTGGCTTCCCATCCACTCATCAAGGTTGCACTTGAAGAGGATCAGCGAGGTACTCTGTTTGATGTGTATAGGAAGTCTATTCCAGAGATGGGGCAGCCTCTGGGAGACAAACCTGTCTCTCCAGCAGGTTTTGTTGATGTCGCATATTAGATTTAGGCCTTTCTAGCAGGTAATGCATGAGGAGTTATACTTACAGATATAAAGCATCTCTAGTAGGGCAGGGTCCAATATTGCCTTGTAGGCAAGACACAGATCACCTCCGAACAATCTGCACAATACTAATACAGCAATAGTGATTTGAACCTGTCCACACAGGACAGGTGTTGGAGGCCATGGATTCTCTTTGTGAGGTATTTCTGTGGCCTTTCCAGTTGGTGCAGATGTTTGTAGAGGTACATACCAAATAGGGCATTAAACTCAATTATCGGCCTAATGAGGGAGAAGTACAGAGAGGTAATAACCTTTTTTCTGGATCCAATCCCTTTACTTATGAGATGAACCAATTAAAAGGCTTTTTTGACCACTGCTGCTACATGATGGTCAAATGTGAGATTGTGGTCAACCTCTGTACCCAGGTCTCTTACCACAGACTGAGTGCTTAGGGGGTTGCTGTCGATGTGGTAATTGGTAGGGGCAATGTTTTTGCTGAATGGTATGATAATACATTTTTTTGCATTTTACTTAAGGCCATGACTTTGGTACCAGTCATTTGTTGTTGTGAGACCCTCTTGCAGTATGGTAACATAATTTGGGGAGTCAATGGCAGCACACAACTTACAGTTATCCAAAAACCTGGTCAGCCACAGGCCCTTTGTCTTTGCCTGGACCTCTGAGAAGTAGATGTCAAACAGTAGGGGTCCCAGGACATATCCCTGGGGAACACCACTAGTGACAGGTCTGCTATTGTTTAGCCAGTTGGCCACCCACCTAACAAGAGATTTACTCCAAGTTCCATTAGCTTTTCGATGATGCTTGAGTGGGGGATTGTGTCAAAGATCTTGGCCAATTGAAGGAAAGCTGTATGTACTGACTTTCCCTCATCCAGGGCCTTGGTGACAGTCTCAAAGATGTCAACCAGGTTCAGCAGGCAAGATCTGCCCCTGACAAATCCAAATTGGGTAGGGTCAAGTGCTTGGAAATTGCCTATGTCCTTGCTTATGAGAGCCATAATAATACGCTCCATGACTTTACAGATCAGACTTGTCAAGCTAATAATAATAATACTAATAATAGTATAATAATAATAATTACAGATCAGACTTGTCAAGCTAATAATAATAATAATACTAATAATAGTTAGTATTATAATAATAATAATAATAATAATAATAATAATAATAGTTTCCAGGGTCAGTAGTGGCACCACCTTTTTGCAATTTTATGGTAATGTCAGTTCTCCACTCTGATGGAATGAAGCCTGTAATTAGGCTGTGGTTGAATAGGGTGCTAGTTCTTGATGGAGATTGTTCAGAATACAGCCTGGGATACTATCAGGTCACATGGAATCTGTGTTCTTTGCCTTGGATAGGGCCTTTAACACTTGAATCTATGGAGATGTGAGGTGCGTGACACGTATCAGGTATGTTGAATGGGCCTTTGGGCAGCGATGGAGGGGTGAAGTTTGCACTGAACCTATCAGCTAGCAGGTTGGCTAAGTCAACAGGATCATTGTAAGTGGTACCATTAAGTACTAATTCGGAACAAACCTGGGCTTTGCCATGGAGGTTCCTGATGTAACTGAAGAAGGCTTTCTGGTTTCCCTTTGTTTCTGAGGCTAGTTTTAATTCATAACTGACTTTGGAGGTTTTCACTAGTGATCTAATTTGCTTGTTGAGGCTGAGGATGGAGTTTTCCAATTTGGAATTTGTTCCTTTTTACCCTTGGACAACAGTTTCTTCCTTTTGTTGTAAAGCCTGTTGATAGAAGATGTCCACCAGACAGGTTTGCATTTCCTTGAGGAGCAGGTTTTAGTTCTGTTGGGTATGACTGAGTCCATGCATTTGTACAGGTGCTTGTATACTGCATTGGTGTACTGTTTAGCATAGTTGTCTGCATCCTCTGAGGGGGGTGGTGGTGTGAAGTTACTGATACCCTCCCTTAGGATGTTTTAGTCATATTTTGATAATTTTTTTTAGCCTGGTTATGACTGGGGGGGGGTCGGGTGAAATAGAAACTTCGAATGAGACAGACCGATGATCTGATCTCACCAGGGAAGAACATACTATGGGAGTGGTGCAACAGTCACCCATGTTGGTAAGAACCAAGTCCAGGATGTTATCTCCCCTTGTGGTGGATGAAACGAGCTGGTCTAGTGTGTTAGAAATGATGAAGTCAAGGAATCATTGTGTGAGTGCTTTAGTGCAGGAATAGTTCTCCCAATCTAATGTGGGGTAGTTGAAGTCAACAAGGATCACAGTGTTAGGGGGTACCTTGATGGAGTCAAGTAGGTCCAGTTAGAAGGAGTGGGTGTCCTGAGTCATGGAGGGGGGTCTGTAGCTGGCTGTAGCTTGGATGGGTGTCTTGCCAACTGTCAGTTGCACCTGGAGTAATTCCAGTGCATCAGGCTGGAGGTGTGCCTGTCCTTAATGAAGATAGAGATTACACCATTCTTAGTCTTTCCAACCTTGTTTTGGGGTTGGAAAATGTGGAATAAGGTAAGGTGTAGCCTGGTAAGGCAGGGGTGCTCTCTGCAGCCCTGAACCAAGTTTCCATGACCGCACAGACATCGGCATCTTCCAGTGTGAGGAGAGCCTCCAGTGAGTGCATTTTCAGGTTAAGGCTCCTAGTGTTAAGCAGCATGACTGTCAATCACCTTTTTGACAGATCTTTTATGTTGGAAGATTTGTCTTTGGGGCTTAGCCTAAAAAAGGCACAATTGGGGAGGCAAGAGCCTTGGCCAAGATCCAGAACCCCAGGGGTGACAGGTGGAGGCCATCCCTGACAAAGTATCAAGGCCTGTCAACCATGTCATCCAAGGCAGACAGATACTGAATCCCCTTGGAAAGACACCAGAAACTAAGTTAATTGTTGAAGTCAATTATTTTTTGCTGGTATTGAGGTGTTATTCTTGGTGAAGGTAGGATGCTCCGAGAGCTCAATCATGTCTCTCTTCATATAGTCCAGAGAGGTATGTCTCAAGTCATTCACAACAACATGGACAATGACAGAGTCATACTTGTACCTGTTGTGGAGAGACTTATGTGTGTGCGTGATGTGGCGGATTCTGGCACCTGACACACAACTGACTGTGACCTTCTCCTTGTCAAGCCTGTTGAGGGGGACATCTGTGTGTCTCACTATTGAGTTGCCAATGACTAGTATGGTTTGCTTATTGTTATGCTTTATGGGCTGTGTTGATTCATTGTTATGTCTAATTGACTGTGTTTGTGAGACACTGGTGTGTTGTCTACTATGTGTGATATGTTTAGTGTTGTGTGTAGAATGCTTGTGAGTGTGTTTTGGGGGTCTCTGTTGTTTAGGTACATTTTATTGAGGACCTCTGCATAGGTGGATGTGTGGTGTGCTTGGCTATATGATGTGGGTGGTGTGGTGTTTGTGCTGGCAATCCCCTCTTTGTTAGGAGTACTGACTGTGGCATGAGACAGCATGTATTCCAGGTTACTGATGTAGATGCATTTTGTACAAGTAGAAGAATTATGTGCTAGGAGAAGAGGACTGTCCATGGACATGAGGCAGTTGCTACACTATCTCACTAGCCCATGTCAACCAGGCTGGCAGGAGAAAATGGTGGAAATTGTCCAGACATAGTGTTCTGAATACTTGGCAGACATATAGAGAACATATTTTGATAAGGGTTTGTCCACAAGAGTGTAGACCACAAAAACCTTAAATATAAAATAAGTGGCCTGAAGCAACAGTGGTAAAACCAAAACTAAGATGCTTAGAACAGCAGATAAATTTAGGCTACTAACAAGCAGTAATAAATGCAAAATAAGAGCACTTGAACACTTAAGAGTACACAGCACAGCAAAATAAGTTAATAAAGTAGGTAGAATACAGTTACAGTAACAGCAGCTGAAAAAAGTGTATTTTTTTTTTTTTTTAAATGGAGAGGGAGGAAACAGAACAAGATTAGAGACTACGGGGGTTGTCCTTCCCAAATGCTCTCTCTGTACACAGTAGACAGAACTGATGAGATGGGACTGGTAGGAGTGTCCGAAATCAAAAAAGCAAGGGGGTAGTCCTTCCCAAATGATTTCACTGTACTCAATTGAGTGAGCAAATGAGATGGGTCTGGGAGTAGTGTCCAAACAAAAATTTACAGCAGGGGCGGGAAATTCCAAAGCCACCAAGTTTACAACTACAACGACACTAGTGAGGGAGGATGGGAAACCAAACTGGAGAGAGAGAGACCACAATTCAACTAATATTCAATGAGACAAATAAATAAATGCAGTACAGTTTTAACTCTCACTGAAACAGTGCAAGTGCAAAAAAGTATACTTAAATCAGCTTGTATGTCCAAATGGTTGTAGATCAGTCACAGTCAGCCAAAAAGCTCTGCTATACTGCGGTGGTGGTGCTGCGGTAGCGTTGTCGCCTCACAATTAGACGTTGCCCGTTCGATTCTCAGTTAGAGCGTCTTCTGTGTGGTGACATGCGTGAATGGGCGTTCCTTTGTTGAAGGTTGTGCGTTAGGCCCGGCAAGCCAGCACGTAAAACTCTACTGCCAATCATTAGCGGACCGGAGTTCCGCTGTGGCGACCCCTAATTGGGAAAAGCTGAAAGACACAAAACTGAGCACAAATACCTATCCTTTTTGGGGAAGTGGATCTATAGTGCACATTGTTGGGGAAGTGGGTCTATAGTGCACAGTGTTGCTTTCTTGGGTGTCTGGGTGTGTTAGGTATTAGAAATCATGGACCATATAGTCTTGTCCATTTTTTGTCATCTTATTAAACAGACCTCATCATAAGAATGTTTGTCCAGTGCATAATTTCTGCTCATATTTTGGTAAGGAGTTTACATGTGTCTTCAGGTAAGTGACAACAATTGTATATTAATTTCTGTTGAAGTCGGTTTACAGTTATAATTCTGTGATACATTTTTTTCTTACTGTTGTGTATAGTTTAGAGACATGACTTTATATTTTCTGTGTCTTAGAAATACATGGGCAAGTTCAAGTTATAGTTAGTGCTGTTTCTTTAGCATTTCTTTTCAGCATTATTATACTGTAGTACCCAAACATTTGTCTGGATGGGCATTTACATGCTGCATAATGACATTCAATCTTAGTGCATAAATCTGTTTTAATAAACAGCACATTGATACTATACAACACGTCTTCCATTTGTACTATTTCCAGTAACAGTCTTTTTTGCCCCCTCTCGCTAACTTGTCGAATACCCAATGAATATTCATGACGCCAGTGAAGACGTCATCATGAATATTCATTCATTATTCAAACATGTCACTGGGTGTTGGGTGGTGGGTGGGGTTTAAGCAGGACTTGCTGCTGTGCATCTGGGGAGGTACTGTTGTACAACAATGCCCATTTCTCTTTCTGACCTTCACTTATTGTGTCAAACTATTAGTGCTTAAAACTGCTTAAAATATATATATATATATATATATATATATATATATATATTTTTTTTTTTTTTTTTTTGTTTGGTTCTCTGTCTTGCACCCACTGCTTATCAGGATAGGCTGCAACTCCCATGCAGCCCTAAATAGAATAATGCATATAATGCAGAATAAAATAATTAATATTTTATTACATGTATAGTATTTCCTTGTGCACTGTGGCAAGAACTACCTTCTTTTATCATTCTTGGACACCCCATACAAATAAGATGCTCTGCATCACTTTTTATATTGAACCAACTTCAGTAAATAAATAAATAAGTAGTCATTTGTTAAAATGCACACTTAATAGTACCCCTTGATGAGCACAATATACAGTATACATGATTTCTTACTCTTAATATATTATAATATTATTCCAACAATGTGAGCTTGAAGCTATCAGCTGTGAAGCACTGTTTATTGCACAGACAGGAAACACACAGCAGAAAAATATCCTTTTTTTCTGGTCATGATAATTTACCTGGGCTGAGACAAAAAAATCAATTATAATAACCTACCTGTGCTATTAGTGTTTTCAAGGATAATAGTCGGCCTTGCAGAGCAGCTTCATGAAGTGGAGATCGGTCTGCCCATGATCCTATAAAAAGGTTAAAAACAATACTGATTTTTGTAATTTTTACAAACATCAATAATGGAAACACACTAACAAACTGAACAACAAAATACACAAAGTTTTTTTTTCTGTCCTGCTAACAAAGCTGAACAATGTGATAACATATTACCATGGTGCTCACAACATATGATATGGGTCTGACACCTGCAAAGATTACATTATCTCCCCCTCTCTCTGCACCAGTAGTCTGGGTAGTTTGACAAAACCAGCTCCCTTCTGATACTATGGCATTTATTTTTCACCCAGAAGTGAGCATATGTCTTTAATAGCCCATTTGGGGTTGGTTCTTTGCACTACAACTCTCTGTTGTCATATAATATATTCATTCAATATATCATTTGTAAAGTTTTTTTCCTTACCCATTATAAAATTTCAGGGAATTATACTTTTTTTTCTAAAAAGACTATTTGCATGTTGAGCTATTCATAGCTTACATTATTTAAACCTTTTTCTGTCTATTTTATTCTGTTACTGTATTTATGCTGTATTTGGTCTATTTATACCTACTCCAAAAGCAAAGCTGCATTTATAAAATACATGTACATTTACATTTTGGCCCATGTTTGCTTCTAACTGTAAGAGTCCATCTCATCTTTATAAAGTAAGAACAACGCTAGGTTAATGATGCAGTCCATCAATGTTTGTGGAACAGTGTTTTATAACAATTATCATTTGCATTGTTTTTAATTATGCAAAGTAATCAAGAGTGTTGATTACCTAACAAGACCCTTGTTAGATGAATGATTGCCTTTATTCCTTACAAAATTACACATATTGAAAATAATAAGGAATGTAAGCTTCTATTACAAACTTTAAGATGGCGCAATGCAGAACTCTCTTTGCCTTCACATTATAAATTTAATGAAGAGCCTTAACATTAGAAGCAAATATGCAGCTCACAAGTTTGTTTCAATATAAATTTACAAGTGTTTTTTATCTGTTACCAGACTTGTTTTGATTTAGAAGCAATGGGCATGAGCTACAATAAAAATGAATTTCTCTTATTTTCTCCAAGCAGCCAGCAGATAAAGCAGCCAACTTGTTCTTAAAGCGGTATAAACATATGAATTAATTATTAACATGAACTAATCTGATATCAGTCCACCCCTCCCTCAAAAATAGTATGAAAGAAACATTTGAGCCATTTTCCCAACACAACCATGAAACGACCTGCTACCAAAATTGCCAGTATAACCAACATGGTCTACAGACTGACAAGGAAATGATACCTTTGTGTAAATATGCTAAACAATTTTCTTCTCTGTACAGTCTTGCTTGAGGGATAGGATCCTAGCACAGTGTATTCTCAGGCTATGGAATAAGTTGCCACTGCAGGTCAAATAAAGTGCTACTTTGTTACATTTAAGTCTAGTCTTTAGTACTAGATGGAGAGACACAAGCTTACATCAGGCTTATCATGTGAGCCACTGCTTGGAGGTAAGCAGTATTACGTGTTTGATAAGAGTGGCAAGAACTGTTAAATGTGTTTGCTTAAAGGTATATATTGCTAGGCATCTTATAGTCCCCCCCCCCCCATGATCACTTATGTAGTATCATTCCTATGATATCACCTGATGAGTAAAGTTATCTGGAGAAGCATTTAAACGATGTCTCAATAGAGAGAGAGAGAGACTATTGCATGGATGAGAGAAATATGAGACTTCGTGTTTGAAAGTTTCAAGCAAGTAACATAAGAAATTGGATTTATGAAATATTCTTGGGTTAAGGTCTTCGTTCTGAATGTATAGACATGTCAAGTGATTAAAACAAAACATCTGCATGTTACACTCAGTGAGATACATTTTATGCCACACATGAAACTTGAGGAAGAAGCCAGTAGAAGCTTAGTCTGACATCACAGTCACAGTTATCACTAACCCTAATTTTTATCTTTCCTGAATTTGATAGATGCATCAGTCAGTAATTCATGTGGCAAGACATACCAAGACCTAGCTGAAACTGCTGCAGAGACTTACAGGAAGTACTTTAAGCAAGCTACAAGTAATGGAGTGAATACACATTGATATGCCACATAGACAACTGCTTACATGTGTACAGCACTGCATAGGTCTGTAATGTGTGACTGCAGCTACTTTTTATCAACAAGTGAGACAATGAATATGCGGAGTGAACTTTTTTTTTAGTTTTGCATGAACTCTGAAAACCCTGAGATAACTGATAGCTAGAACTTTATTTTATTTTATTTTATTTGACATTTGTTTACCAGGAAAGTCCGATTGGGATAATGTCTCATTTTCAGCAGAAGCCATGGAAGAAAAGTTCCACATTGACATAATATGGTTACAGTTAAATAAAGTTAGTGCAAAGCCTAATACAGAAGAATAACATATTAACTAAGTAAAAATTCAACTTTACTTCATACAATTTGAACTTATACATACATAGTGTAAATATTTGGGCAGCTATAATAAGCTGAAAAAGGACATTGTCAACAGATAAAGCATCCACAAGTTGCAATTCATAAGAGATGGCATTAAACACATGGCGTATACTCTTTGGAACAGAGATAACTAGATAGTATAGCCTAGGCACAATACATTTGTTCTTTGTCTAAGGAATGGATTTTACTAATTCCTTCTCTCTGAACATAGTCAAAGTATGCTGGTGGTGGAAGGAGGGAGGGGCTAGTTCAGCCTCAGTATTATTTAGGTAGCCTTTTAGTAGTTGTTTGAAGTTGGAGAGGTTAGAGGTAGGTCTAATTTGCAAAAGAATAGAATTCCATTTTTTAGCAACAGATTATGCATACAGACTTTGGCCAGAGGATTTGTGGCATTAGTACATACTGAGACAATGTTGTTCATTAGATCCAAGTATAATCTATTAGTGTGATCGGAATGGAGAATATGAGTAAAAGCAAGGCAGTCATTGGCTGTGTGAATAATGCTGTGTGCGGAGATAAACTTTATGTAATCTAATTGGTGAGCCAGTTGGAGTCAATTCAAAGTCTTAAGGGAAATACAGTGATGCAAATTTTGCAATCTAATTATAGCATGCCTCCAGGTTATTTTTAACTGTAGCCTGAAGGGTGGATAGGATAGGTACACCATATAAAAGAGATGGGAGAAGGTAGGTAGTAACAGTAGTGGTTTTGCTGATGCTGTTAAGGATGTTTTTAAGCCTGTAGATCATTCCTAATTTCTGGTGACTCTTTTTTATGTTATTTTGAATATGCAGGTCAAATTTAAGGTTATTATCTATAATCACAACAAGAAGTTTTGTATAGGAGACTACTTCAATTTCAGTTTTTAGTAAAATATTTTGAAATTTGCTTTATCAGGTGCATGAGATTTGAAGAAAATAGTAGTAACTTTGTGTTTTTAGGGTTTAGTAGTAGCTGGGCATTATGAAACAATTTATCAACTTGTCATTGCAACCTGCATAACATGTTACACTATCACCAGTAGGCATCACAACATGATGTACAAAATTTGTGAACAAATCTGTGTGGCAAATCACTTTAAATTCACACTGGAATCATAACATTGTTTTATTCCTTTGTTTGTTTATTTCAATTTGTTAACGAAGGATATGGGCTGGTTAGTTTGACCTTTTCAGCCAAGATCTGGATTCTCGGAGACCAAATCATGCAAACATAGAAATCACAGCCAAGACAAACCAGTCTGGACACATACAATCTAAGTTTTAGATATATTATGACATGACAGCTAGTTAACTGTGGTTAATACAAAGCATAGCATGCAATGTATTGTTCGAATATATAGTTTAGCAATATTTAAATATATAAGTAATGCATCATAAACTAGAGCTAATACAGAAGATTATGACTGGGTCTCTGATCAAAACTGAATTATTATGTGTTCAAGACATGAATGCCAACAAATTCACTCTGGAGGTGACTCCTGACATTCATGTCGAGAACACATAATAATCCATTATGATTGGATATCCAATCATAATTCTTTGTAAAGCATGGAGATGTATTTGTTCCATGTACTACTAGCAACCCAAAGCTAAAATATAATAAAAAAAAACACAATATCATCTGATGGTAAAGTGGTGGGGAAGTGGTTGACATACTTGCATATTCCCTATGTAAGGGAAGCAGTTTGAATCATAATAGTTGCTGTAATGTAGCAGACAGCAGGCAGAAACATGAGCTGAATCAAAGTTATTTCATGTACTGCTGCTGTTATTTACTGGTCAGTGGTGCCTGCTTTCAGTGACAGACTCAACATTAACAGCATGTAGGGGGGTGTTTAACACTTCTATGTGCTATTAAGATTGAGTGTAATCATGGTATGTAAATGGTTAAATATTACAAAGTCAAGTACCACAAAATCGATTCACACAATTCTGAGATACGTGCATTGAAAACAGAAACTGCATATGCAAAAAAATGCCAAAAAACATTGCATGTCAAACTGCCATACCAATGTGGACCTACGATCAAGCACTAACATGAGTCTGGGGGAGGAATCTAGTTGTTCAATATTGTAACTGCCAGCATTTTCAGATGTTCGATGATATAATTCTGCACACACACACACAATACATACAGATTTCATAAAATGCCTCAAATAAGACTGGCAATGCTTGTTTGACTTTTCAACAGCTAAGTTATTGTATTTAACCTGTGTCTATGAAGCAAATTACATGGCTTTTCTTAATTAAGTGCTGTTTGAGTTGTTTTTTTTTTTTTTTAATTTCTGCTGGTAAGTTATACCTCATTGCAGGGGCAAGTTTACTGAATGTTCTATCTTTGGTTGTTTTATCTAAAGCACTTACACAGTAAACAGTTTTTGTTTGTTAACCAGGTAAGTGAACTAATTTTTTATAGACGTTAGTCGTATGTGACTTATTTCACAGGGGTAAGAGGAGAAACTATATATATTATTATGTGACAGCAGCCAAATAAGCCAGCATGTTTGAACAAGGTGGGAGGAAAAATCTACACAGACATCAAAAAACCTTGCATATAACACAAAAAGTTTAACCAGATGTTGTGAACCCAGACCTCTGAAAATCCAGGACAGAAACCTTAATGACTAAGCAGCAATGCATCTTTGAAATCCACAAATTAATTATACAGTCAACAGTGTGTCTGTCCAAGTATAGGATCTTGAGTTTTGTGTTGGAACCCTACCCCACCAGATGTGCAGTAGCAATGACATCCCAAACTCCACCTAGCACCCTCCGTTTCACTTTTATTGATAGTATTAATCTGAATAAATATCGGAAGACCTTTGCCACCAAATTGAATATGCAAAACTTTTACCAATTTCCACATGCAAGTGGTAACTTGGAGTCATTGTCTGTAAGTTGCCATGCCACATGGGGGCCTTCCCATCCGAATAAAAACACTGAAAGAATCATCTTAAAGAACTATGTGGGGATACAGGGGGGCTGGCCCCACTGCAAAAGCAATTGCTCAAAAAAATAGAGTAAAGAACTGGGGAGGGTGCAGGGGGGCATGCCCCCCTGCAAAAGCATTTCCTGTACAAATGTACACAACAGTAGATAAGAGACATAGATTTAGCTGACAAAACAGGTACTTCATTTGTATTTAAAAGGATACAAAACTTGTACGATTATGTAATAAATGAAACTGTCCTTACATTTCTTCATAAAAAGACTAAACCAATACACACAATAACTCCCTTGCAATGGCCTTATTTCAAGCATGGCATAAGTACGATCATATAATGAATACTCCCAATGAATATCTGCATGGCTTGTCACTTATCCATGATTACCATGCAATGTCACATGGGCTTGTGCTGTCAATCATTTTGGCCACGCCCATTTTGGGGCAGAACTGCTGCTGGGGTAATGTTTCAATACAAAGCTCCAAGTGTCAAAACTTAATCTTTTATTAAAGATGGTTTTGATGCAGATATCTACAGGTGCTAAGCTCATAAATGACAGCAATATTATTTTTGTGTTCTTAACTGTTTTTTTTTAAACATATCAAAATTATTTTACATTTTTTTTCTAAACACAATACTAGACTCACAATAGAAAAAAGTAATTCAAGGGAATGCAGTTCAAAAAGAGAACTCTTAATAAACAACATTGAAGCATGGTGTCAGAAATAATCATCGCACCTCACATTATAGTAAGGCATTGAGTAAACGTGCACTATAGTATAGAGTTACCGGTAATCTCCCAGTAAGTACCTCGCGGGCGGTACTGCGCATCCTGCGAGGTACTTCACTGGGAGATTACCGAGTTACCTGTATAGGCAAGCAATGAATAATTTTATTAGTTTGGGACAATGTGCCTCAATTGTTATTTAAAGTAATACAGAGTATAGCTGCAGTACTGCCTCACTCCAAGGCATAAAAAGAACACTATTAGACACAGATTGTCAAACATAGTGAAGTAAGGAAAAACAAAAGGGCATCTAAAAGGAAAACATATGCAAAATTATACATAAACCAAGAGTGGGCTGGCAGCTCATGTCTCAGGTGATGAAAGTCCCTAGTATTATATAATGCCATAAAATCGTTATTGCATATATTTACATTCCAGTGCTCATGCTGACTCCCGGTTTCAGTCTTTTGCTACTCATCACGTAGCTGAGCTCTCTTACCTGCCCTTCTCAAACAATGCCCATACCTAATCTGAATGCACTATTGTTTTTGTGCATTGTAGGCAAGTACAGTTATCTGTCAATGTTTCTGATATTTGTTAGTCCTTCCAAAATTCCTTCCTTGGTATGAATCTTTTTTTTTATAATGCATATTTGACTTATTGATTAGAGTCAAACAAATGCCTTCTTGTTAAGTAAAAGTTTGTATTATGTGAAAAGTGAAACTGTCTGGCTTCATTTTTCAGTAAGTCTTTTATTTTTTGCTCATTAAGATTCGGATAATAGTAATGTAGAATTGTTCCGTTGAACCCTGGTAAAGCCTAAAAAGTCCTTAGCGACAGAATAGGTAATAGTTTTACAAATAAATGCATTGACTTACTTTCCTTTATCCTTTTTCCAATACCTGCACACTATTCCATTTTCCAGACTCAGTCAATCAATCAGTCAATCAATAATCAAATAATGACCAATTTGAACAATAATATGTTTGGATCTACCGCGTTTACTTTTCCCACTTCACACACATTATTTCATATTCTGGAGAAGAAAAACTGAGCGCTATGCATCTGTCCCAGGAACTTCAACAGATATATGTTAAGACCCTGTTGACTCTTACCAGCAGGGTTTTATCAATTCCATGTTCAGTAGTCTTGTATCTCTCAGTTTAGCAAAATTACTTATAGTTAAACTGTGAATAGGAATTGTATATTTGCTTTACTTCTGGACACAGAGAAATATGTGCTAAAATGAAGTAAACTGAAAGAAGCAACTGCATTTTCTTATTAAACTATTTAGAATAGTCATAAAATTGACTTAAGCAAAGGATGACAAGCAAAATATAACCAGACCTTCTAATGAAAGACACAGTGCTGTTTGTGTTATTGGGTCACACGCAAACAGCCACAGAAATCTGATCATTTTAGAACACATTTTCATAGTATCTTACAGGTTAAAGTAAATCTAGTAATCCTTCTAATGAAATGCAAAAACTAGTTAAAATAGTAATTCCATATATATTGCAAAAAAGCATTTATGTAATTCTGCAGTATAACATCATATGATGTAATATTTATATAATTTACAAATAGAATATATTACAACTATATTACAAAATGTGGCACAAAACATTTTATCACTGTATACAACATAATTATGTAAACTTTAGTTTCCTGATTAATTAGTTATTTATACAGCCATCAATAAGGTTAACTGAATAACACAATAACAGAGAGGAGGAAAGTCCTACAAACCAATTCAATAAAAGAGGAAGTTTTCAGTTCGACAAACATATACACTACACTTCCAGTTTCAGTTTGTGAAGTATTACAAAATGACTCAGCAGAGAAATGAACTGATGTAATTTGCTAAAGATGTTTTCCCATCCTCCTAAATGAAGCTGTGCACACATAAAATCAGTAAAGTTAAATAAGACACATACCACAACGTGAACCATTACAGACAAAATTCCCAAGGTACAGCCTTCTTGGAACATAAACATAATGACAACATTCCATTCCAGCACTTCTTATAAGATACAGAGAGAGTAATATCTTCTCTTACATGTAAACTTCTCTACCAAATACCACAAAGTCAGACTTGACCCACCCTTTTCAGTGGCTTCTTCTTTAAGTACACATTCATGCACTAAAGAATGTCATTAGTTCAGCCTTTTTTTTTTTTTTTTTTTTTGTGACTGCTTACAACTTTACAACTGATTCCAGGGGAGGAGTGATGAATTTGTAAGGGAAGGCTGCATTACAAAACATAGCCTTTGTTTGCTTTACAGCAGCTTTGAAGCACTTTGCAAAACATAGGCCATTTGACCTGACAGATAGCCAAAGGGCATCACATCAGTAGAACCAGTCTAACCAGTTTCTTTCTCTATAAGATGATCAACATGTGAGACGCTACAGTCTATATAGTTATTTAATTTCTAAACAAAAAAAAGCTGTTTGTGAACTACAGTGCAAATACAGTAGATGACATGCTGGACTTGTGGATTATTAAAAAAAAATCCACAGAGTGATAATATTTTCTGGGCCAGTCAATAAGTCAGCTTTGACTCTTCTGTCCAAATTACATCTCTGTTGTTTGTGTATTTACATATTTGTTTGTTTGTTTGTTAATCAGATAGGTGAACCAACATTTCCAAAAATGTTTTAGCTATGAACCAGGTTAGAACTGCATATATATATATATATATATATATATATATATATATATATATATTTTTTTTTTTTTTTTCCTGGAGAAAATGTTAGTAGCAAAGACTTAAGACAGTATCTTACAATAGCATTCCTGTCTTCATTTACCAGGAAACAAAGCTAAATTCCACTCTGACTAAAAAAAGAATAATTTCAGTGGCGTTGTCGCCTCACAGTAAGACGTTGTCCTGTTTGATTCTCAGCTAAAGCGTCTTCTATGTGGAGACATGTGTGAATGGGCGTACTTTCGTTGAAGGCTATGCGTCAGGGCTGGCAACTCTGTATGTAAAAATCTACTGCCAATCATTAGCGGACCGGAGTTCCGCTGTGGCGACCCCTAACCGGGAAAAGCCGAAATATACAACAACAACAACTAGAAAAAGAATAATTTTACTGTTTCTTAGATTATTCTGTATTATATCGTATTACACTTGTATAAATGATTAATTGTACAGCTCTGTTATTTTATATTGTAGTTGTATAAATGGCAGTCCATGTCAAATGTTACACATGGTCCACCCAAAGTGATTAATGATAAATTTAAGACAGTTGGAAATGATAGATAGGGTCCACCCAAAGTGGTAAATGATACATATGGTACAGTCAAAGTGGTTAATGATAAATGTAAGAAAGAGGGGAACGATGCATATGCTCCACCCAAAGTGGTTAATGATAAATATAAGAAACTTTAAATTGTTACGTACGGTCCACCCAAAGTGGTTAATGATAAATATAAGAAATCTGGAAAAGATATATATGGTCCATCCAAAGTGGTTAATGATAAATATAAAAAGAGGAAAATTATACATATGGTCTTGCCAAAGTGGTAAAAGATACATGTGGTCCACTCAAAGTGGTTAATGATAAATATTAGAAAGAGGGAAACGATGCATATAGTCCACCCAAAGTGGTAAATGATAAATACAAGAAAGACAGTAATGATACATCTGGTCTACCTAAAGTGGTTAATGATACATATGCTCCTCCCAAAGTGGTTAATGATAAATACAAGAAAGAGGGAAATGATACATATACTCCTCCCAAAGTGGTTAATGATAAATATAAGAAAGATGGTAATGATACATGTGGTCCACTCAAAGTAGTTAATGATAAATATAGGAAAGAGGGAAACAATGCATATGGTCCACCCAAAGTGGTTAATGATAAATATAAGAAAGTTGGAAATTATACATATGGTCCACTTAAAGTGGTTAATGATCAATATAAGAAAGAGAGAAATGATACATATACTCCTCCCAAAGTAGTAAATGATACATATGGTCCACTCAAAGTGGTTAATGATAAATATAAGAAAGAGGGAAACGATGCATATGGTCCACCAAAGTGGTTAATGATAAATATAATAAACTTGAAATGATACATATGGTCCACCCAAAGTGGTTAATGATAAATATAAGAAAGTTGGAAATGATACATATGGTCCACAAAAAGTGATTAATGATAAATATAAGAAAGTTGGAAATGTACATATAGTCCCCCCAAAGTGGTAAATGATACATATGGTCCTCTCAAAGTGGTTAATGATAAATATAAGAAAGAGGGAAACTATGATTATAGTCCACCAAAAGTGGTTAATGGGAAATACAAGAAAGAGGGAAATGATATATATGGTCCACCCAAAGTGCTTAATGATAAAGATACGAAAGATGGAAATGGCACATATGGTCCACCCAAAGTGATTAACAATAAAGACAAGATCGAGGGAAATGATACATATGGTCCCCCAAAGTGGTAAATTATACATATGGTCCATCCAAAGTGGTTAATGATAAATATAAGAAACTTTAAATTGTTATATAGGGTCCATTCAAAGTGGTTAATGATAAATATAAGAAACTTTGAATTGTTACATATGGTCCACCCAAAGTGGTTAATGATAAATACAAGAAAGAAATGATACATATGGTCCACCCAAAGTGGTAAATGATAAATATAAGAAAGTTGGAAATGATACATATGGTCCATCCAAAGTGGTTAATGATAAATATAAGAAAGAGGAAAATGATGCATAAGGTCCCCCAAAAGTGGTAAATGATACATGTGGTCCACTCAAAGTGGTTAATGACAAATATTGGAAAAAGGAAAACAATGTAACAACGATAAATATAAGAAAGAGGAAAATGATGCATATGGTCCTCCCAATGTGGTTAATAATAGATACAAGAAAGAGGGAAATGATACATATGGTCCACCCAAAGTGGTTAATGATAAATACAAGAAAGACGGTAATGACACATATGGTCCACCAAAAGTGGTTAATGATAAATATAAGAAAGAGGGAAATTATACATATGGTCCACTCAAAGTGCTTAATTATAAATATAGGAAAGAGGGAAACGCATATGGTCCACCCAAAGTGGTTAATGATAAATATCACAAAGAGGAAAATGATACATATAATCCACCCAAAGTGGTAAATGATGCATGTGGTCCACTCAAAGTGGTTAATGATAAATATAAGAAAGAGGGACGCAATGATTATGATTCACCCAAAGTGGTTAATGAGAAATACAAGAAAGAGGGAAATGACACATATGGTCCATCCAAAGTAGTTAATGAGAAATACAAGAAAGATGGTAATGATACATATAGTCCACCCAAAGTGATTAATGATACATATGGTCCTCCCAAAGTGGTTAATGAGAAATACAAGAAAGAGGGAAATGACACATATGGTCCATCCAAAGTAGTTAATGAGAAATACAAGAAAGATGGTAATGATACATATAGTCCACCCAAAGTGATTAATGATACATATGGTCCTCCCAAAGTGGTTAATGATAAATACAAGAAAGAGTGAAATGATACATATGGTCCATGGTAATGATACATATAGTCCACCCAAAGTGATTAATGATACATATGGTCCTCCCAAAGTGGTTAATGAGAAATACAAGAAAGAGGGAAATGATACATATGGTCCATCCAAAGTAGTTAATGAGAAATACAAGAAAGATGGTAATGATACATATAGTCCACCCAAAGTGATTAATGATACATATGGTCCTCCCAAAGTGGTTAATGATAAATACAAGAAAGAGTGAAATGATACATATAGTCCACCCAAAGTGGTTAATGATAAATATAAGAAAGAGGGAAATGATATATATGGTCCACCCAAAGTGGTAAATGATACATATGGTCCACCCAAAGTGGGTAATGATAAATATAAAAAGTTGGAAATGATGCATATGGTCCACCCAAAGTGGTTAATGATAACTATAAGAAAGTTGGAAATGATACATACTGTCCACCCAAAGTGGTGTTAATGATACATATGGTCCTCCCAAAATGGTTAATGATTAATATAAGAAAAAGGGAAATGATACATGCAGTATAGTCCCCTCAAAGTATTAAATGGCCCATACAGTCCGCGTATAGTGGTTAATGATAAATATAAGAAAGAGGGAAATGATGATTATGGTCCACCCAAAGTGGTTAATGGGAAATACAAGAAAGAAGGAAATGATGCATATGGTCCACCCAAAATGATTGATGGCAAAAACAAGATAGAGGGAAATGATACATAAGGTCCATCCTAAGTGGTTAGTGATACATATGGTCCTCCCAAAGTGGTTAATGATAAATACAAGAAAAAGGGAAATGATACATATGGTCCACCCAAAGTGGTAAATGATACATGTGGTCCACTCAAAGTGGTTAATGATAAACATAAGAAAGAGGGACAGGATGATTATGGTCCACCCAAAGTGGCTAATGATGAATATAAGAAAGAAGGAAATGATGCATATGGTCCACCCAAAGTGATTAATGATAAATACAAGAAAGGGAAATGACACATATGGTCCACCTGAAGTGTTTAATGGTAAATTCAAGAAAGTGGGACATGATACATATGGTTCCCCCCCAAAGTGGTTAATGATAAATACACGAAACAATGAAATTATACTTATGGCCCACCCAAAGTGGTTAATGAGAAATACAAGAAAGAGGGAAATGATACATATGGTCCACCCAAAGTGCTTAATGGTAACTACAAGAAAGAGGGAAAAGATACATATGGTCCCCCCAAAGTGGTTAATGATACATATGGTCATCCCTTAGTGGTTAATGGTACATACAATAAAGAGGAAAATGATACATATTGTCCACCCAAAATGGTTAATGATACATGTGGGTCAACCAAAGTGGTTAATGATACATATTGTCCTCCCAAAATGGTTAGTGATAGATATGGCCAGCATGCCTTAAAAAGTGAGGACATCTACAATAGCACTTGTAGTGCCACTGCTGGGTAACTTATCAATTAGTGTGCTTGTTTGCTGAGAAGAGATTCTGTGCTAGTGAAAAAAAAGGTGAAAGATTTTCTGTTAGGAGATGGAATTAAAGGAAAATGAGATTTAGGATTTTTGGCCGAAAATGTATTCTCAAGAGAAGTTTTCCTCAGGCAGACAACACATTTTGGAGTTGTGATAAGGAAGAAAGAGGAAATTGGGAACATATTTTCTGGGAGTGTAGTGAATTGGCAGACTTTAAGGATTCTCTGTGGGATGCGCTAATGTTGATGCTGAGTGGACAGATTGGTCTGATAAGGGAGATGATTTTTCTGAGCTGTGATACGGAATTGGAAATGCCTAGGAATGTTAAGGCCTTGTTGTGTCTCATAATGGTGGCTGCCAAAAAAGCAATTACTAGAAAATGGAAATCAAAATCTAAACCAACTATACTAGAAGTCATGAATATAGTAACTGAGATAAAACAACTGGAATTGAGATCTTTAGAAAAGGGTAGGACCAAACAACATAGGAAAAAATGGGAATTGTGTGAACAATACATACAAGGGAGGAATGAGGTTTAAAAGGCAGCAGGACTTAAATGAGCTATGTAATGCTTGACAGAAAAAGATTGGGTAGATTATCAGTGATGTATAATGTTTGCAACTGAGAGCCTGTCAGTATGGTTTGTGACGTAAAATGCTTGCAACTAGTATTGTGTTGGTGTGTTTTGTTTTCCTTTGTATATATGTATGATTGCCTATATAGTAAACGATGGTTTAAAACAGGCAGGAATTGAATCATTTGTGTAATGTTGCTTAGGCTATATGATGTATATAGCAATATACGTGAAGTAAAATGTTTGTTTTGTTAATTATAGTGTGATTACTTTTATATGAATGTAAATTTGCCAGTGTCACAAGTGATAATTCAATAAAGGTGTCGGGGAAAAAAACAAAAATGAGGAAAGAGAGAAAAGGCAGAAGTGTTTACAAAAAGGACGTGGTAGGTATCAACGTTGTCTTTGGCTTTTATGCTGATGGTAAGGCTGTCGTGGCTGATGCTATACCATTCTTCAAATGGAAATGCTCCCATTTTTCTTTGTGGTGGTTTACTTGGGAAGCTTGTTGATCCTCCCTGAGCTTTTACTTCTTTTTAAATTCCTTTCTAAGGGAAGCATAACTCCGAAGAGCAGTCTGACATGTAGCAACATACCTCTCTATCTCTAAGGATTAACATTATTTATTTACATTTGTTTATCAAGAAAGTCTGAATGAGCACATAACTCCCTTTCAGTGCAGACCCAGGGAGAAAAGCACCATTAGCAATACAAGTAACACTGAACACAGCATAAAAAATATGTTACGAAGAATGTATAGCTACAGATAGGTACACATTAAACGTGTACAGCAATATAGTACAAGTCTAGTACATGTAACATGTAGTGTAACTTCAGATTTCTTTGAAGCATGTCATTTGTGAGGTTATGTTAAGTACACTAGGCCAGTGAAAATGACATAAAATCAGTTAATGTAAGCATACATTAACAACATTAGTATGCATAATATGAAGTTGGTGACCTACAACTGGCACCAGTTGGTTGCAACAGTTATTGTGAAAAGCAGAATTTGTATATTTACTTATGAACAGAGTAATGAAAAATAGCATATTAGAGAGAAGACTTAACCAGGGGATGTACAGGAACATAGCACTGATTCAGTGAGGTACAGTGTCAGGTAAGATTTAAATGACTGAAGGTTATGTATCTGTCTAAGAGAGACAGCGAAAATGTTTGGACAGATACTTTTTGTTGTGTGCATCACCCACTGTGCTGTGTGCTGTATTTACAGCAATGAATAGTTTGTTGTTAGAGCACAGGGGTCTATTCAGAGAAAACTGCTGTATGAAGTTCTTTAAGGTTGGCATTTCAAAAGACCAGTAAATGATTATGTCATACGCTGATATAAGTCAATCTATTTAACTTTTTTTTTTATAGCCAAGCAGTGATGAGACCTTTGGGTTTGATTAGAAGCAAATCTAGCTATTTTACTGCAGCATTTTTCTTACTTACATTTACATGAAGGTTGGTAAAGAGAGGAGCTGTGTAAAGTAGTGTTTGAAGAATACATGTTCAAGCAATAGCTCTTCTGGAAGTATCAGTGAGGTAGTGTCTAAGTACGTAAGTATGTACAATAACCCACATTTCCAATCAGTCTCTTCTGACAATTTGCTAAATATATATATATGTCCATGTTAGAACTGTTGTCCATAGCGACCCCTAGACATTTGGTATGGTTTACTATTTCAATTCTAGATTTATTGGCTGAGGAAATATTGAAAATTGGTTTGTATGAGTGACAGATTTTAGGACTGAAGAGCATGATTATAATTATTATTATTAGTCATTGTAGTTCTAGTGGGTTTTTTTTGTTTGTTTTTTTTTTTTTTTTGCAGTGCATATGAGTATAAAGTCATCTGTATATTGAATAATCTTGGCTTGTGTAGCTGCTAAATGTATGCCATTGCACTGACATTTAAAAATCATAGCAGAGGGTCAAACAAAGGAACACTTTTTTATTTTTTAAAACATAAGATCTATAAGTACTAAACCCCTTATAGTTACTGATAATGATGCTTTGTAAAGACTTAGTTTAGCTATGTAATAATGCATGTTCCCTTAGATTTGATTTAAAGAAGAAGAAGACAAGCAAATCTAAGAGAAATAGCATTAAATCTGAGGGAAAATAAAAGTATTGTTCATATAGTTGTTGAAAGGTATATGTGTAGCAACAAGTTAAGGGACGTTTTATTTTCTGTTTAGCCTTTAAGTCTTTTGTGACTGAAAATATCTAATCAATGGGAGAAGGAGCTAGAACTGATGCTCCAAATGTCAATATGGAGAGATATGCTTATCATGACCAATTCTGAATTCCTGAAGCTTTTGACATGCCAGACGCTTTTGACATGCCAGATCATACCACTAGATTCTGGAACTTTCAAAAAGTGAAGTTAATACTGCGTATGGTTAAACTGTTTAATAAAGCTTTGGAGACTAGAGATATTCCTCCATTTGCAGTCACAGCCTGGATGAATAGGATCACATTTATTTATTTATTTATTTATTTATTGACATTTGTTAACTGGGTTTATCCAACTGGGCTTGAGGCCCATATTCAGTGGAGACCCGAGGAGAAAAGCTTCAGTAGTACATTTTTAAACAAGTACAATTTTAAACAATATTGATATAATAGCAGTTATAGCAAAAAGATTCATATATGTTGGGTTACATGCATAAAGTTAAAGTTGCATTAAAAAGAAGCTTAGTAACATAATTTTACATTGATATAGTTCAATAGGTCAACAATACAATTTTTTTGTTTGAATAAAATTATGCAAATGCATAGTAGACACATTGGAGAGAGAGGTGTAATGAGGTACTAAGTATGGACCTTTTGAGGGTACATAAAGGGAAAAAGACTAGGTGGGGTCATGGCAAGGGCAGGTCCTGGAATTGAGAAAATAAGCTTTTAGTACATTTTTAAAGTGTGAGGTGTGGGAGATTGAACATAAGTCAAGGGGAAGTTTGTTCCAAGCATGGGCAAGGGAGTGTTTGCAGAGTAGTTTGCCTACTGACCTTTTTGGGTGGTAGACATCAAGTAATTGTTGGTTAGAAGTACGGATGGTCCAGGATGGGATATAGATGGACATTAAGGACAATAGAGATGGACAGAAGGAGGTTTTATAAAGAATAGAGTGTAGCATATGAAATTGATAAGATAGCAGAAATTGGGGAAGTTCAAGCCATTAAAGAGAGTTTAAAGAAATGAAGTGGTGTGAGTTGTATGAGGAGTTAGTAATGAATTTGGCTATTTTATGGTAAGTCTGTTGGAGTTTGTTTAGAGTGGAAGCCTGAATATTGGCAAGAACTGGAGCAGTGTATAAGAGGGAGGGGAGGAGGAGTGCCTGGCCCAGGGTAAGTCTAGATTCAGGGGTTAGGAATTTTTTGTTCCGATATACCAGACCTAGTTTCTGGTTTGTTTTTTTATACACTGGAATATGTGTAGGTTGAACTTTAGTTTGTCATCGATAATGACCCCTAGGAGTTTTGTGTGGGTGTCAGTTTGGATAGTTGTATTGTTAGAAGATGTAATAAAAAAGGAGGTTTTGTGATGAGAAAGAGAATGGGGAAGGAAAAGTAGGAGTTTGGTCGTTTTGGGATTTAGGATCAGTAGGTTGTGAGAGAGCCACTGTTCAGTGGATAGTAGGGCTTGTTAGGTCAGGGAGTGTAGTTCAGAAATGTTATTTGAGATGGATATAAGTGTGGAGTCATCGGCATACTGAATAAGGGAGGATTTTTTGCATGAGGTGTAAAGATTTTTGGTGAAGATGTTAAACAAAAGGGGTCCCAAGATGGAGCCTTGGGGAACACCAGTGGAGATGGGAAGGAAAGGTGAGGAGGATGAGAGCCATTTGATGGATTGTTCCCAGCCAGATAGGTAACTATTAAACCAGGCAAGTGCGGAGGGGGAGAGGTGGAGATTTGCGAGTTTGGATAGTAGTAGAGGATGAGAGACAGTATCAAAGGCTTTGGAGAGATCTAGGAAGAGACAGGAATGAGTTTATTGTTGTCTAAGGCCTCTGCAATGATATGAGTGAAGGAGAGGAGGGCAGTGGTGGTGCTGTGGTGAGGACAACATCCATGTTTGGTAGGGGTAAGTAAGTGGTGCATGAGGAGGTGATTGAGAAGCTGCGAGTGAATACACTTTTCTAATATCTTGGAGAGGGGGGACAGAATGGTAATGGGATGGTAGTTTGAGGGGTCAGTGGACTTCCCACCTTTATGAAGAGGAAAGAAAGATTTCCAAAGGGTGGGGACAGTTGATTCTAGAATAGATTGATTAATTGGTATAGATATAGGATAGGGAACTGAGTCAGCAGCAAGTTAGAGGAATGTAGGAGATAGATTGTCAGTGGAAGGAGAGCAAGGTTTTAGCATGAGTAGTAGAGATTTGATGTAAGTAATGAGAACTGGCTCAAATGAAAACAAAGTTGTGTTAGTGGGACTTGGAGGTGTGGGTGTCAAAGTAGAGTTTGGCTTAGAGGTTACCAGATTTTGTATGGAAGAGATAAAAGTGTTTATTCAGGAGGGTAGCTGTTTCATGGGAGGAAGAGTTAGGGTATGGGGAAGGATTAGAGGGCTTTCCAGGATAGAGGATGTTGTTGAGAGTTGACCAAAATTTTCGAGGATTGGATTTGTTTTTAAGCTGAGGAGAGCTATAGTATAACTTTTTGTCATTAGTTGTATGTTTTTTGCAAGGTTCCTAAGTTGCCTGTATTTTTGAAGAAGAGGTGGTTGTTTAGTTTTAGTCCAGGTTTTCCAAGCACTATCACTTTGTTTCATAAGGGACCTAGTCTCCTTGGTGAGCCAGGGAACATGATTTGATTTTACTCTGATCTTCCTAGAGGGAGCTAAGGAGTTTAGAGTATTCATGAAGATGCTATTGAAAGTGCTTACAGCATCGTTTAGGGGGAGGTGTTTTAGGATGGACCAATCTATGTTGTGGAGAATGGAGTTAAATTGGGATGAATTGAAAGTCGAAAGTCTTTGATAAGGTGAGTTTTAGGTATATGGGATTAGTGTCTTAAGATGGTGGTAGGGAGATGATCACTGAGGGAGTCAGGTAAGGTGGTGGGATTGTGATATTGGTGGGGGGAATTGGTAAGGATCCAGTCTATGATGGAGCTGGAGGTGGAATTTTTATGGAAGTGAGTGGGAGATGTTATAAGTTGTTGGAAGCCATGTAGGTGGATACTGAGTTGGGGAGAGTCAGTTGTGAGTTTGGACCAATCAATGCTGACATCACCAAGGATAGGTGTCTGATATGGTACTGTTGTGGGGGAACCAGGATAGGATGTTTTTAAGAATGGACAGATTGTTACCAGGAGGAAGGTAGATGGAGGCAATTGCAAGTTTTTTGTGAGGATTCAGATGGCAGTTAAGGATGATGATTTCAGCTGGGAGGAAGTCAGGAATTGGGGAAGGGTAAGGTAAGAGGTTAAGGTTGTTTGAGTAGAGGATGGCCACGCCACCCTCTTTTTCTACAGGTCTATCAGATCGAAAGATATTATAATCTGGTGGGAGTATTTCACTATTTGAGATTTGTGGCTTGAGCCAGGTTTCAGATAGGGAGAGGATGTGAGGGGTATTGAGAGTTATCTTTGAGTGCAGCTCAGTAACTTTATTTGCTAGACTCTGAATATTCAAGAATAAGAACAATAAAAACATAAGAAATAAAACATATTTACAGCTACAAGTATGAGATAAAAACAAATATATATATATGTGTATATATATATATATATATATATATATATATATACACATACATATATATATATATATATATATATATATATATATATATATATATATATATATATTTATGAGTCCCCTTCAGTAGATCTAACATTTATAAGTTCGAACCACATATGGCCAAGACCATATGTTTGAACTTGTAAAAGTCCAATCTGACTAAATGGAGATCTCCGTACAGAGCAGAAAGTGAAGATTTCCCATTTCCGCAATGTAGTGCAATCTTGGAGTTGGTATATTTAAGTAAGGGGGGTGTGGGGAGTGCAGGGGGCATAGCCCCCCTGCTATAAACATTTAGTTTAGTTTTTTTTTTTTTTTTTTTGATTTTATGTGGTTTACATCAGTGTTCGAACTTTTACAAGTTCGAAAATATGGTCTCAGCCATATTTGGTTCGAACTAGTAAAATTTCAATCTACTGAAGTAGATCCATATATATATATATATATATATATATATATATATATATATATGGTTCTATCTGACTACGTCGACAAGTCAGAACGCCGACAGTGAGAACACCGATGCCAGAAGATCGAAAACGGAGAAGACCGACGGATCAAAACCCCGACGCTGAGAACATCGACATGGGAAAAGGCTGTGGATGTATGCGGTAGTGACGGACGGTAGGGTGCGAGTAAGGTAAGTGTGCGACTGTGATAGTTTGTGGGTTAGGGGCGGGTTAAGTGAGTTAGGGTTAGGGCGCGGGCTAGGTAAGTGTGCGACTGTGATAGTTTGTGGGTTGGGGCGGGTAAGTGAGTTAGGGTTAGGGCTAGGTAAGTGTGCGACTGTGATAGTTTGTGGGTTGGGGCGGGTTAAGTGAGTTAGGTTAGGCGGGTTAGGTGAGTGTGCGATAGTGGCGGACCTTAGGGTTAGGGTTTGGGTTAAGGTTGTAGGTAGTTGTGTATGTGAGGTTTAGTGTTGGTTTGTAAGGATTTTGGTGTGCTTGTGTTGTGTGTGTGCTTTTTGGACCGGGGATTTGTTTTGTTTGTTGCTTGTCGGGATTATGGTGTGTCGGGCATGTGAGGTTTCGTGTTTGTGAAATGTCGGTTATGTGGTGTCGGTGATTTCGTTTTCGGCGTTTTGACTTGTCGACGTTGTAAGATAGATCCATATATATATATATATATATATATATATACCTACACATACACATATTTACAGATGCAGGCATGCTACATTTAATTCAAGAAGTAGTTTATAATGTCAAAATATGGATGGAAAAATGGAATTAAGTTTAGAAGAGCTTTCTGGATAAGGTGTAACCATCCAAACTAAAGAACAAAAAAAACCCACAAAAGGTAAAACCAGATTCCAAGGACCACAACACGAACAATAATCCAGTGTAGATTTATTTAGCACTTTCGTCAGTTTGTAACTGCAGACTTCATCAGAATAATACAAAATCACAAATACCACAGTTAAAAAACATTCAGTTCAGTCACGTAATGTATAAAAACCAATCACTTATTCAAAGTCATTAAATAATTAAATGAACAACCCCTACCTACATAATTTAATTCACTCATATACAATAAGAACACAGTCTCAAGTAACTTAATATGCTAAAGCAATCATTGAGTCCTGGTGGCATATGGGCATTAAGCTTTATTTGCCAACAAAGCTCCTTGAATTCTAAAACATCAGCCCATGGGCCACCATGTAAATTATTTTTTAGTCCATCTAAAACAACAAATTTAAAACTGTGAGTTGGGTGCCCTTCCAAGTGTTTATAGAGCATTATTAGCATTTTTGTTTTTTTATATCTCTGACATGCTCATAAATTCTTTCTTTTAGTTTTTATTTGTTTTTTCCTACATAAAAACAAAAACAAAAAGAACAAATAGCAGCATAAACATCCCCAAAAGAATTACAGTTGTATATTCCATCGGGTATAATATTGAGATGGTTAATTTTTATTTTTTCAACATTTAAAATATGTATATACTTTGAACAAACCCCACACACCTTAGTCTCTACCTTAGCAGTGTTAATACAACTTGTGCCATGTCGTTCTAACATAGATCCCCTTCTATATACTATATGTGGTCTGGAACCCACCTTTTCAAACACACCTTTATGCCCACAAAAAATCTGCTGGTTCTTAAATAAGATGTCACGAATTAGCAAATGATCCACTGAGAATCTAGTAATAAAAGAACAATGATAGTCCCTGGTATGTACTATAGATCCTAAATCTGTAGAACAAGGATTTACAGTCTCCTTCGTGCCAAGCAAAGGGGGAAATAACCTCATTTTTTCGTTTGGTAATGATCTCATTTTTGATCAAATCAATGAATCCAGGGGGATATTTTCTAGAGGAAAACATTTCAGTTAAAACATCACATTGTATCAATAACTTTACGTCACTAGTGATCAAACATGCCACTCGAACAAACTGACCTTTAATTATACCCTTCTTAACATGTTCAGGGTGATTGCTGTGATAATGCAACAAGCTATTATAGTAAGTCGGTTTCTTGTACACATTACTTAAAGTATTGCATATTACTAGAATCCTTTTTAACTTCAACATCCAAGTAGATGATAGTATCACTATTATAATTGCAAGTAAACTTAAAAATGTTGTGGTGTCATTTATGTAATCAACAAATTCCTTCAAATCCTCCTTGCTACCTGTCCAAACAAAAAACAAATCATCCAGTTAGCATAGATATAAATTCCAAAACCCTCTACAATGGGACATGAATAAAAATTTTCTTTCCCACATTAACATAATAATGTTAGCAAACAAGGGGGCACAAACGGCTCCCATGGCCACACCAGTTTTTGGAGAAAATATTGCCCCTCAAAAAATACATAGTTATGCCACAACACTGTTTCTATAAAGGGTACAAGGACATCTACCTGTTAATTCATAAATAAATGTAAATCAAACAAAAATTCCTGAAACTATTCAATCCCCAGGGTGTGGGGTATAACACTGAACAAATTGACAACATCATCTGGCACGGATATAACATCTTCTTTGTAATCCAAGAAATTCAGCTTTTTTCAGAAAGTGCCAAGAGTCAATGAAAATATGCTCTTTCCCCTTTAGGACATCTTTCAACATTACACCAATCTATTTAAACAATGTATGTGTTTTGAATCCCCCTACACTAACTATAGGTCTCATAGGCAGAACCACTTTACTTTTGTGTATCTTTGGAATTCCAAAGATGCTATGCACCATAGGGTGTTTGGTAGCCAAAAATGCAACCATACTGTGGTCTAGTTGCCCCTGGTCTTCCATATCCTTAATCAACAAGTCAATCCTGTGGTTAGATATGTTGACCATGTTTAATGAAATCTCTTCGTAAAGAGCGCTATCTAACAAAAACACATTCATCCTATTCACATAGTCCAGTTTGGACATAATAACTACCCCACCCTCCTTATCTGGTTTCATAACTCTTATAGCTTTGTTATTACAAATTTTCAGTAGAATTGCCCTTTCAACTTCAGATAAATTGTCACTAAAATGATGCGGTCTGTGTTTAGTCATTGCTCTAAAGTCAAATTCACAAATTTTCTCAATCATCAATAAGCAATTAGATAAAGGTGGGTTAAATAAATTTATTTTCTTTAGTGTGCAGGCTAGATCATGACATTGCACATTATCAAACAACAATTTCAAAATACACTTCTAACAAACAGCTTAAGGTCCAGGACAAAATCAATAATGTTAGAATGACAAGTTGGAACAAAACTGAATCCTTTGCTGAATAATTCAGCCAGACCTGAACTCATAGTCTGAAATAAAAAGTTATAAATGAAAAAGTCACCTTTTTCATTATAAACACAAGTAGGGAAGTCCATTTTACCTTCTTCATATGCTAAAACAAGTTCACGCTCCTCAAAACCTAATTCCGCCTGTTGTACAGCCTCCTGGTCTGGCTGCTCACCTGGTTATAGGTCCTTGGCCCTCTGTTGTTCCAATGCGGCCTGTAGTTCACTGTATGAGTTTGATTCCAAATCCTTTCAGACTTCTTCGGCAAGTCCCGCCCTAAAGGCATTTGAGTGGTAGTTGGATGTGATGATGCATCCCGATCTAAGTTGGTTCCACTGTGGGTTTCTGAAGTAGATGGGTGTGTCACATTAAGGAAGGTGGTTTAGGATTGGCTAACCCAGCAATGTATGCCTTCTATCCCTTTCGAACTTTTTTTCTTTATGTGCCTGTACATCACCAGCAATTTTCTCTACTTTGTCATAGACCCCTTTATAATTTAAAAATGAACTCTCAAAAAGCAAGTTGTCATGAAGTTTTTTATCAATATCAGTGAGCTCATTGTGACGGTTATTAATGGCTTGTAGGTTATGTTTAACTAAAATTTCCATTAATTCACACCCTTGTCTATCGAACAGCTCCAGTAGTTCACAATGTAAATCAGAGATAGCCTCTAAGCCATTAGGGAACTTCCAGCTTCTCATGTCTTTCTGCACCACTTTTGTCTTCATGCACTCAATAAAGTAAGCATTTTCAAGCTGTAACTTCCTGCATTTTAACAACTTGGTTTCAAATAGCTGCAATGATTGATTATAAGTACGTACCTCATTCGTAGAACTTGAATGAAAAAACAAGTTTCTTATTAAACCAAGTGTTTATATTACAGTCATTCATAGATGAGCGCTCACGAGCATAATTATTTGCACGGATGTTACCTTGAGTCTCCGAGTACCCTGGTGTTATCTCTCATTGTCCTGAGGAAGTGGCCTGTGGGGAAGCTGCCTGGTTTGCTCCCTCCTGGCTATTAGAACTCATAGCTGCCTGTGATAGTTGCTGAATTAATTGAGTGAGCATCCCAATATTGTCAATAGGGTTGTCAGCACGAATCATAGTCTGTGAGGGCTCCATCAGGAAAATGGTAAAACACAAACACTCCAAATTAAAGAACCAAAAAAATCTCAAAAGGTAAAACCAGATTCCAAGGACCACAACACGAACAATAATCCAATATAGATTTATTTAGCCCTTTCGTAAGTTTGTAACTGGAGACTTCATCAGAATAATACAAAATAACAAATTCTGAAGATACACAAAAGTAAAGTGGATCAGCCTATGAGACCTATAGTTAGCACACAAGGATCCAAAACATATACATTTTGTAAATAGACTGGTGTAATGCTGAAAGATGTCCTAAAGGGGGAAGAGCATATTTGCATTGAACCTTGGCACTTTCTGAAAAAAAAATGAATTTCTTGGATTACAAAGAAGATGTTATATTCTTGCCGGTTGATGTTGTCAAGTTTGTTTAGTGTTATACTCCACAATCTGGGGATTGAATGGTTTCAGGAATTTTTGTTTGATTTACATTTATTTACGAATGAACAGGTAGATGTCCTTGTAACCTTTACAGAAACAGTGTTGTGGCATAACTATGTATTTTTTGAGGGGCAATATTTTCTCAAAAAAACTGGTGTGGCCATGGGGGCTGTTTGTGCCCCCTTGTTTGCTAACATTATTTTGTTAATGTGGGAAAAAATTTTTTTATTCACATCCCATTTTAGAGGGTTTTGGAATTTATATCTACACTACCTGGATGGTTTGTTGTTTGTTTGGACAGGTAGCGAGGGGGATTTGAAGGAATTTTTTGATTACATAAATGACACAACAACATTTCTTAAGTTTACTTGCAATTATAACAGTGATATTATCAACTATATGGATGTTGAAGTTAAAAGGATTCTAGTAATATGCAATACTTAAGTAATGTGTACAGGAAACCAACTTACTATAATAGCTTGTTGCATTATCACAGCAATCACCCTGAACATGTTAAGAAGGGTATAATTAAAGGTCAGCTTGTCCAAGTGGCATGTATGATCACTAGTGACGTAGAGATTTTGATACAATGTGATGTTTTAACTGAAATATTTTCTCTAGAAAATATCCCCCTGGACTCATTGATTTGATCAAAAATGAGATCATTACCAAAAGAAAAATTGGGGTTATTTCCCTTGCTTGGCACGAAGGAGACTGTAAATCCTAGTTCTACAGATTTAGGATCTATACTACATATCAGGGACTATCATTGTTCTTTTATTACTAGATTCTCAGTGGATCATTTGCTAATTCATGACATCTTATTTAAGAACCAGCAGATTTTTTGTGGGCATAAAGGTGTGTTTGAAAAGGTGAGTTCCAGACCACATATAGTATATAGAATGGGATCTATGATTACAAACCTGTTAGAATGACATGGCACAAGTTGTATTAACACTGCTAAGGTAGGCACTAAGATGTGTGGGTTTTGTTTGAAGTGTATACATATTTTAAATGTTGAAAAAATAAAAATTAACCATTTCAATATTATACCCAATGGAATATACAACTGTAATTCTGTTGGGGTTGTTTATGCTGCTATTTGTTCTTTTTATTTTTATGTAAGAAAAAACAAACGAAAACTAAAAGAAAGAATTTATGAGCATGTCAGAAATAGAAAAAACAAAAATGCTAATAATGCTCTATAAACACTTGGAAGGGCACCCAACTCACAGTTTTAAATTTGTTGTTTTAGATGGACTAAAAAAGGATATACATGGTGGCCCATGGGCTGATGTTTTAGAATTCAAGGAGCTTTGTTGGCAAATAAAGCTTAATGCCCATATGCCACCAGGACTCAATGATTGCTTTAGTATAGTAAGTTACTTGAGACTGCATTCTTATTGTATATGAATGAGTTAAATTGTGTAGGGGGGTTGTTCATTTAATTATTTAATAACTTTGAAAAAGTGATTGGTTTTTATACACCACGTGACTAAACTGAATGTTTTTTTAACTGTGGTATTTGTGATTTTGTATTATTCTGATGAAGTCTGCAGTTGCAAACTGACGAAAGCGCTAAATAAATCTACATTGGATTATTGTTCGTGTTGTGGTCCTTGGAATCTGGTTTTACCTTTTAAGGTGTAAGCATGATAACTGAGATTGCTTATGCTACATCTTTTTATTATCATTACATGGGGAGGTATGAAGACATTAGAAATGTCAAGGGACACTACTTGCAGGAAAGGATAGCGTAGGGAGAAGACAGAAAAATGGAGTGATAGGTTTCTGAAGCTATCCAGTACTGTCAGTGTCACCAGTGCAGCTAAACAATATTTAGAGTACTTAGCATAGAGAAACAAGCTCCCACAAGAAAAATAT